>NC_136488.1:119222631-119485131 GCF_053919585.1 Euprymna scolopes
GAAACTCTATGTGGGTATCCATAGTCTGTCAAAGACTGAAGGAGGCTGAAGAAGACGTTCTGAGTACTTATTAGTATTTATTAATTTATCTAATTTGGGGTCAGTTGCATATTTAAAATACAATGGACACTGCTTTTATACAAATATTAATAAACTGTCATTAGTTTTTCTATTAAAAAATCTATCTTTTGCGCTATCCAGAAAATATATAAACTTTATCAAAACATATTGTTTGATCCAATATATTTCTCATTTTGTGAAATTTTCTGCTAGTTTATATTTTTTATTATATTACAAGATTTACGTGTATATCTTCTATTACAACATCCAATACATGAGAGTTCATATGTTGCAGTTTACAAAAATTACGTTTCATGATGACGAACATTGCAGTGACGTCACATGCTACTCTGCACATGCAGCAAACTTAAGAACGTACTTTTCAGTTGAGCATTGCAGATTACTTATTTTTTGCTTATTTCTAAGATATAATTGCTGGCTTTTGAGAAAATTGCTTTCACACCCAAAAAACTTTTGCAATTGGCTCGAGGCAAAACGCTTTGTTTAATGGCATCTGAAAAGTAACATTCATATCTTAAAAAGGCATTTTCGTTTTTGGAGCATTCCTATTGAAACGTTAACTACATGGCATTCTCTCTCTCGCCATTTTTGCAACGTATCATTTCGCCTTTTTTATCCAGGTGATCTTTAATCCATTGAAAATAACTTGAAAATGAATCAAGAATAATGTAAATTCTACTTTTAGAAAAAGTCAAATAATAACAAATATTTAACGCGTTATTTTTCACATGCTATTTTATTGAAATTTGTATTGAATGCAATGACTAGTTAACCTGATTTCTCACTTAGTAGGTTCCGTTTCCTGGCGTTGCTCAGGGGAATTAAAATATCCTAACTAAAAATATAAAGTATTCTCCTAGCCAAATTGATTATTGAAATGCTGATATCTTTTTTGAGACAAAACTACATGAAAATTTGCAGGATTTTTGAAGATTATAATACTATTCTATGGTTAAAATTTTATGACAATTGGTACCCCCCCACCAAACCTATATTTTCAAACGAAAATGTGTGTGTGTGTGTGTGTGTGTGTGTGTGTGTGTGGGTCTGATCACGAATAGACTCCTATATAGTTGACTATTAAAAAAAAAAAAACTGATTACATATAATGATAGAAGATGTATCGAGACACAGGAATGGACATGTTTGATCTGACAGAACGGTGGTTCATTAAAATTGTGGGGTCTGCGTACGCGCCTGGTCCACAAAGTATGGAAATAAAAAATTTTAAAATTCAAGCAAAACGTTTACAAGTGTTTTTGATATAGATGTACATAATAATACTTTGATGAGTATGTTTTAACTTAAATAAGGATGATATAATAAAATTGTGGGGTCGGCGTTCGCGCCTGGCCTCCATAGAATGAAAATAGGCACAAACTTTAATAAAGACTTTTCATATCTATCTGCGTAAGTATACTTTGATAATTATGTTTAAGTTTGAAGAAATATGGTATAATAAAATTATGGGATGTTCATTCGCGCCTGACCTCCATAGAATGGAAATATGTCACAAAGTTTAACAAGTTTTTTTAATATAGATCCACAGAATATTGTGATAAGTGTTTCAGTGTGAACAGGTATGGCATAATAAATTATGGGTTTTATCTATTTTATTTTTACCTTCATCATATTTTGCTTTAGTTTTGATACCCCCAAATTCGAAACTATATCTTTAAAACGCTTCCGTTTCATAACCTGTCACACTTTCATAAATCAGAGTCCATTTTCTGTAGGTTGTTTTTGAACCCAGTCAACAACGGGTACTTTTGCTAGTTATATATATATATATATATATATATATATATATATATATATATATATATATATATATATATAGCACTTTCCGTATTCTTAATGGTCATCCAAAAAATAAAAGAGTTAATAAATCAAAATTAATATGTTAAAAAAAGGAAGACCCAGTTGAAGACGAACAGAAATTGATTAAATTCAATTCAATTAGTCGGAAGGATTTCTATTTTGGTTTCGTAACACAATAAAATTGTAATCAGTTTTGTTTTGTTTTGAATTAATCGGTGTTATTTTAGATGATTTTCATCAAGTATGAGCGAAAACGAAGTGGCGAATTTATAATCGTCTAAAAGTATCATATGGTTTAAAGAAGCGAATAGATCTGGTAGGTATTATTTTGACTCGCTTGGGCTACAGTACCAGTCACTGTGTAATAATTGTGATTTGTTTAGAAATGTACGGACGACATCTATAACAGATATCTATGCAAATGTTGGAATTTTTATGAGGTTTTAGTGTAAAAGTATGAGCAAATATTTTTTGTAAGTTTTTCTAATTGTATTTCGAAACTGGAGTAAAGTAATACAATTTAATATAACGATATGTAAAACGACAATTTGTTTTCATGGTATTTGTAAGCGGCCACAGTAATGTGCTAGCTTAGGTTTTCGTTTTCTTTACGATACCCTATTATTTAAACTAAGTATATGCAATCTTAATATCTATTATAAACTAATAGGTTAATAACACTTATAAACTAGTACGTTCGGTTTATTCAATTAAATCATTAGAAGTAAGAAATCGTTCGTTAAATAAATTTCTAACTGTAATGTAATTAATAGGTTGAAAAGCAAATAATAAACCGATGATGTGCGAAGAAGTCAACCTATCAATAAAAGTATCTGGTGATTTTGCTTACGGAGGAGGAGGAAGAGGAGGAGGAGGAGTGAATTGTACCAGAGCTAAAGCCTTTGCTACTCTCTCAGTGGCGTTGCGTGTGTGAAAGGGTTTGTCCACAAGGATGAAAACAATTTAAACAAGGGCAAAATTTATGTATTGCGCGCCAGGAATACGCGTTAGTAGTAACTGTAATTAGTAAGCTTAAAGTTGTGCATAGGAAGCGTTTATCTGATAATGTCGACAGTTTCAAGGGAAAAAATCGTGCTCATTTTATTAATATAGAGATTAGCGTTTTAAAATTAAATATAACTATAACGGCATTTGTTGGTTATTAAATTATTAATTAAACGATATTATAAAGCTAGTAGGTCGCCCGCCATAACCCGATTGTAAAATACGATATTTTTATTCATGAAGATTTCGTATTTATTATTATAGAGCTAATACTCTGTTGAGTATTATATTGCACCCAATATATAGTCGTGATTTAAAAAGTAAAAAAAAAAATGGCTTTGATTCTATCAGTTACAATTGAAACCCAAACATTTAGCTAATCCAGCCTTAGTCTTTCCCGTTTGAGCTATCGTCAGGTGGATGAGAAAACGCTAAAATTTAAGAAAACTACGTGACTATTTGTTCGCAAGTAAAACAGGGTTTTAGGTTGTTTAGCACTAAGATCACTGACGGCGTGAATGTATTGCTAGTGACCTACAAAAATACGTATTTTATTAAATTTCTCTAAAACACATAATAAATCATATTATACTCTTTCGATAAGATTGGATGATATAAGGTGTATCAAGTTTCAAAGAGTAGAAATAACAAAAAAAGACATAGAGTGTTGTGTCGCTGAAATCGATATAATACACAGCTGAAACTAATGTAACTTACGATACACATTTATATGTAGACTACAGATTCGTAATTCGTGTGAAACTCCGGTTTGTATCCATTTACTCGAATACTTGCCTGCACATTTGCTTGAGGAGGCTGGATATATATTCAATGCATATTGTTTTACAAATGAAGAAATAAACACAAATCACATTTTATATTTAATCGAATATATTCGTTTTTATAAAATCTGTAGTGTACATTGCACTGTAGAGAAACTAGTGTTGATTTTATACAATTATCTTTTATATATAATGGCTTGCATTAAAGTTTACGCGCAAAAGTCAAGTATCATACGTCAAATGTGTTCTAAACAGAAACATTCATTTCGAACGCGCCCCTGTCATATCAAAGAACCTGCTGTTGATTTTATATGCTTGGCCTCACTGCTTGTGCAGTGATAATGGTTTGAATTTAAGTTTAAAATGCAAAAGTCAAATACCATGGTTCAATTATGCTTGAAATAGAAACATTCATTTCGAACGCGCACCTGCCATATTGGTAAACGTACTGTTAATTTTATATGTCAGACTTTTCGGCTTGTGTGGTAATAAAATTTCTCAAATGCACTTTTGATGTTAGGCTGTGTAAGTGTTGGTCAAAATCGCCTCTTCTTTCTTTCATCGAATTTTTTCGTTTATCGATTATCGAGACGTATCAAAGACATTCCAATATAAAACCTACCTAAGAACACTGCCAGGACAATAGAAAACCTTGTGTGAAATTTCATAAAGTCGACCCAGCTGTTTTGGAGTCCATAGGAAACGAAGTAACAGACACACAGACACAAAGTTCCATATATATATATATATATATATATATATATATATATATAAGAGAGAAAAGAAATTAAAACTGTAAATTTAAATTTACAATTAAATTTATTATTCGACAGAATACTCTTGCAAACAATGTTCAAAGTCTTTATTCCGCAGAGTTTAAAGAATGTGGTCTTGCTATTCTTATAATCATCGGAAAAAAATAGCAAATTATAATTGTAGATAGGCTATAATTTGCTGGTTGGGGCATTAGATGAAACTAAAATTTATGATTGTCATAAATTGCAAAACGTTCATGTCCATTACGAAAAGTGTGAAGAAATGCTAAAAATATGTGAGAAATGTGAAAAAAGAAACAAATATAAAAAATAAAACAAAGACAAACCGGGAATGATATTCCTGCTTATTTGAAGACTCTTTTAATGGTAATCAGAAAAACAAAAAGGAACTTTTTAAAAAGGAATCCAAGAGTCAAAATTTAAAATCCAGTGTTTACCCTTGCTTGTATTAGGTAAACACCTAATTTAATTTGCCTTTTTTATTTTTTACTAGCAGTTCCGCCCGGCTTTGCTCGGTCCTATGTACTGTTTATAATTTGATGTGCGTATGTATATATAAAAAGTGTGAATATGCACGGTAATGTCTTTCTATATAATAGGCTTCCTTAACTACCACAGAGAAAAGTTGGTAGAGACCGGAGACGTCATATATTTTGTTAACTTTGACCCCAATTTTGATCCATTAACATTTATTGCTTTGGTCTCAAATCAAATTAAAATGTTTGACCCATGTCCATGTAACCTACATGTAAAATCTCAGGTGTTTAGACCCAAAATTGGCAGAGGAGATTGACAGAGTCTATAAAGGTCAACTCTGTCAACTTTGACCTCTTACCAGCCAATTTTGGCCCAAAAATTGATTGAAAAGCTTGTTGCATGTCTGAATACCCTTTATATAAAATTTCAAATGGTTAGACCAAAAATTGGCTTAATAGTTTGCTAGAGACCGCAAAGGTAAAATCTTTTGAACTTTGACCCTTTAGAAGGCAAATTTTCAGAAAAAAAAAAAACGATTAAAAAGCTAGCCCTATGTCGGAATACACTTTACGTAAAATTTCAAATGTTTAGACCAAAAATTGGCTGAGTAATACAGAAGAGACTGCAGTAGTCAATTTTTTTTAAAACTTTGACACCAATTATGACCCCCTCAACATTTATTTTTTGGGTTCAAATCAAATTATAAAGTTAGATCCATGTCCAAGGAACCTATATCTAAAAGTTCAAGTGTTTAGACCAAAAATTGGCGGAGGAGTTTGGTAGAATTTTCAAAGGTCAAATCGTTGAACTTTGACCATTGAGAGCCAAATTTCTGGGCGAAAACCGATTAAAAAGATTTTCTCAAATTTCAAGATCCCTCGTGTACAAATCTCGAGTCTGTAGACCGAAAATTGACAGAGTTATTTAATAGGGAAACATACACAGAGACATATTCACTTTTATAGATATACTAGCATAGGTGCCTGGCGTTGCCCGGGTGTTTGGAGGTGTGTGTTGAGCAAAAAAATAGTGGTAGTAGAAAGGCAGGCTCGAACCCGTACCGCGAAGGAGGAAAAAAATGGGGGGAAAACCTGACGTCTTTGGTAAGACCACCGCCAAACTGGAAGTGACGAAGGTTTAAATTAAGGCTAGACAATCGAAAAGAGAGGATGACTTTCGAAAATATCGGTGAAAAAAGCGACCCCTCCCTGTAGAAAAGTGCCCAGTTGAGGGTGAAGAAATTAATGTTTTTAGCCAATTTTTCGGTATTTATCATCTGAAGGTCATGCTTCCAAACGATACTGATCTTGTGAAAATTCGTCGCCTCTGTCGAAAGTTTTAGGCAAACTTGCAAACATGCATACATACATTTATATATTGGTAGCTCAAATTTTCTTCCCAAACCGATTAAAAAGCTTGCCATATCTCTGAATACCCTTCATGTAAAATTTCAAATGTTTAGACCAGAAATTGTCTGATTAATTTGGTAGACACTGCAGAGGTCAAATTAAAAAAAAAATTCACCCCTATTATGACCTCTTAACATTTGTTGTTTTGGGCCCAAATCAAGTTATTAAGTTAGATCCATATCCAAAGAACCTAGCTAAATTTTCAATTGTTTATACTCAAAATTGGCGGCGGAGTTTAGTAGAGTTCTCAAAGGTCAAATCGTTGAGCTTTGACCCCTTAACAGCCAAATTTCTAGCCGAAAACGGATTACAAAGATTTTTCCAAATCTCCATACCCTGCATGTCAAATTTCGGGTCTGTAGACTGAAAATTGACAGAGTTATTGTGTAAGGAAATATACACAGACAGACAGACAGACGCTTTCACTTTTATAGATATATTGATATAGATAGAAGATATATATTTACAAACACACACACACACACACACACACACACACACACACACACACACATATATATATATTTCAATGCTTTTACTATATAGAATGTCAAGTGTTGGCTCCAAGATTCAGAAGAAGTAAAACCAAATTTTGATGTAAATATGCAAACGTCTTTTACGCTTTCTATTTTAAAACGCATGCAAAGTTTTGTCGGTTTGATATTCAGTTTTTGCTCTTTTACTCTTCGGTTTTGGAATACAATTTTAATCACTATTAACGACTTTGTACGTCCAAGGGGGGTGGTCAGGCTTAAGTTGGTAAAAGCATTCCGTTTGGTTTCTTGGGCTTAAGTCTGTAATCGCATTCATTTTTGGTTTGTAATGCTTAAATTTGTAATAGCATTCTGTTTCGTCAGTCATGCCTAAGATTTAGTGAAATTCTCTTGTTTGTAACGCTTAGGTGTGTAATAGCTTTTTTATTTGGCTTGTAACAGTTACGTTTTGAATAGTATTATTTAGGTCACGCTTAAATTCTAAATAGGATTTTCGCCGCTTTCTCAGGCGTTGGAATTACCATACTCTTTTATCAGGTATGTTTCAGTTGAAAATTCCATATTCTTTGTCGTTTCGTATTGGCGTAATATTTTCCTTTGCACGGTTACGTTTAGAATAATGCTGTTTGTCTGTAAGGCTGGTGTTTTCGATATCATGCTAATTGTTTTGTGACGTTTAAGTTTGAAATATCATTTCCTTTGTTGTGTTTGTTGATTAGTTTGCCTGACTTAATATTTAAATTCCATACTTTAGTCTGTCACGTTTGTGTTTATTATAGCATTTATTTTGTTCTTTCGCGTTTAAGTATGAAATAATATTTGGTGATGTTTATTGCAAATAAGTTTGAGATTAATTCAATTCTATCAGTCACGGATAAGATTGACTTTATATCTAGTTTAGTCTGCTACAATTAATTTTAATTTACTTTGATCCGTCACGATTAAATCTAAATTAGAGTTTATTTGATCCGTCGCGTTTGATTTTCTAGGTGGATTTTTATTTCCCTGTTCTAAGTTTTAAATAGTATCTTCTCCAGTCTGTCACATTTCAGTTTTGTTTTTACATAGGCATCACCACTTATCAAGGCTCAGAGGCCACTCGAGGATAAGGTTTAAAGAGTGTGCAGTAGTCAATTGGACACTATAGTAATCGTTAGTAATGGAAATTCGGTAAATTTATTAACTCAAGTAGAACGGCTCATCAAGAACTTGTTTACGTTGGACTTGAAAACAACCATATTGTAGTCAGCTGGAAAGCAGGAAAACGGAAGACAGTTCCATAGGCGTGCAGTTCCAAGGAAGAAACTTTGTTTATGGAATCTAAGTTTAGGTTTAGGCACAGATAAAGAGTGGGGGAATTTATTAAACAATTTGAAATCTATTTTCCTTTGTTCCTTTGCGTTTGTGCGTTTTGAGATATTTTGTCTGTCACACTCGTTTCTCCTTTGTATCACACTTAAGTTTCTTTGGCATATCATGTATAAGTTGTATATAAAATGTGTATACATAAACGCGTAACTTGAAAGGACGCATGTTATGCGTATCTGTGTTTGCTTTAACGTTTTGTTGTTTCAATGTGCTTTTAAGCTGACAACTCTTCCAGATCAGTTCCGGTACTTCTGTTTGGTTTTTATTGCATTTCATTTCTTTTATTTCATTTCTCTTATAAAAATAAACCATGAAGCAAATTCTTTGTGTGACTATTGGTACGCACTAATGAAAAAAGCATTTTTCTTCGTCTGTGTTCTAGCACCATCAAATGTTTCAAGCGCGTATTTTAGTTGTGATCTGGAGGAGATTCAATTTGATATATGCTTTAAAGCATTTTTAATTGACGTTAGCGGCTGTCGACTGGTTGATATAAAAATAGAGGAGAATAAATTGTGACAGATGCGTACGAAGAGAAAGCCAGATCTGGAGATAAGTTCAAAGGTCGATGCGTATAGAAAAGTATAAAGATATATATATATATATATATATATATATATATATATATATATATATATATATACATAGAGAGAGAGAGAGAGAGAGAGAGAGAGAGAGAGAAAGAGAGAGACACGCAGAATAGGATGTGAAACAGAGAGAGAAACAGAAAGAGAGAGAGAGAGAGAGGAGGGGGAAAGGGAGAGAAAGAGATAGAAGTAGATATGCGTAGAGGCAGGTTTTCATTATTCTATTATCTGAAGTTATTTCGCTTGGACATATTTGATTTTAACATGAGAGGGCACTACTGCGCGTCATTCCTGAATGCAGGGCATTCAAAAATTGAATATGAAGCTTTCCCCTATTACAATATTGTCGATATTCACTAATTTATCATCCTCATTTCTGCAAATGAAACCACATACCGTAATTGAATTCTGTTTCCCTTTTGTTGAGGAAATGCACATGGCATGAACACGTTACACAGTTTTTCTGCGGACATAAATACGATGATACTGACCGAAAAGTTCAATCTATGGCTCGGCCTTTACAGTACTTTCTTCATGTCAGTAACAGTCCATTGTTTGCGCTCTCCGATATATCTGAAGCTTTTTGTGATGTTTGCGGGCTTCGATAATGGCTTCTTTTGAGCTATTTTTATTTTGAACCATATTCAATCAGGCATGTACTTATGATCATTCTGGAAACTTTGGAACTGAGGTAGCTGATATCTGGTTCTGTTAAATTCCTGCCTATTTACTAGCACATTTTATAGATATGCCTGAGAATTGGCAATGAAAAAAACTGCTAACATTATGAGAACGCCATGTGTACATTCCTTGTATTCGCAAAAGAAATGAAACAAGGTTCTTTAATATGGTTTCTTTCAATTTAAGTAAGCTCTCAATATTTCACTATTTTGCTCCTAACTGTAAGCGGTTAAACACGGTTTGCCAGTTGTTTACTTAAACTTGTGTCGCATCTTTGAAATTCTTTCGGCACAACCATTAACCATTGAAATAATCTTGTATTCAGAAATACAAGCACATAATAACATCTCATCCTAAATAATACATAATGATTTTCTTTAATAGTAAAATTCATATCTCAGTAACGCTTTCGGACACTATTAGAACAAGTAGAAAAGAATATATTTGTTGCATTCAAAATTCGATAACAGTTTCCGAGATCGACACAAGGAAACTGGAAACAGCCGGAGGACAAAACGATGCAAACTTTGTAATGTATTCAATAATAACTCAACATGTCTACATATTAATATAAACGTGTTTATTGCGTTAAGTGAACGACGCCATATGCAATTATAAGTTGGGTAACGTATGCACAAAACAACTCGGTTGTATGCGTAAGATTGTCGTACTCTTGGAGGCTTCCATCGTTGTTGCTTATATTTTATTTATTTTACTCAAGTAAAATAAATAAAATATAAGCAACATTAAGCAACAAATAGTTCATCGTACAAGGAAAGCTGGTTTCAGTAATTTATTTACAACACTTCTTAATAAGAACAATATGCATAGTAAAAGATGCTTGGAAATTATTAAAAAAATAATCTCTCTCTATATATAAAACTCACTATATCTCTATCCAAGTGTGGCTAATTTGTCTCCATTTTTTTTTCAAAGCGCATCTCCTCTCAGACCGGTGCGAAGCGGAACAAATGATTGCATGTTTTGTGGATCGTTTGTCATATATATATATATATATATATATATATATATATATATATATATATATATATATATATATATATGCACGCACACACACAGACACACACACATATATATATAAGTCGGTAAAATAAGGCCTAAGGAGTCAACATCGAAAAAACTTGGAACTTGGCAGGCGTAAGTCAACTCTAAATGCTCTTGAACGCATGCGCAAATATACATTTATACTTTAAAGTCAATCCATTTTAAGCGATTTCTTGGCAATAGCTCAAATTGTAACCAGTAGTGTTAGAACGCTAAATGTTTTGGTTTCAATTCTAATTGACGGTACCACAGTCATATTTTATTTTAACTTTTGAAATAATTTCTATATATTTGGTACAATATTGGTGCAATTAAGAATTGTTTCTATAATAATAAATACGAAATCTTTATGAATTAAAATATTATATTTACGCGTATTTTACAAATAGGCAACCTGCTCGTTTTAATTAAGAATTCTTTTTGACTGTATGTTTTTCAAGTTATGCGCTGCAGAGACTTTCTTTCCATGTATATCATGGTTGAACATTTTTGTCTGTCTGCATCAATATAATAGGGACCATTAAACTACCACACATAATTGAATAAGTTCGTATACAACATTCGTGAGATGTGCACATTTTCTTTGTTTTGTTAATATGCATATATTGGTAATGTTAAAATCAATAAGCACTTATAATATCCAGCATTACAAGACACAATTGTACTTAATTTGGAATGAAGGACCCTTGACATATCGTTTGTGATACATTCGATCAGATATACTACTACTACTACTACTACTACTACTACTACTACTACTACTACTACTACTGCTACTACTAGAACAAAAAGTTATTGGGCACGAATATGTAAAATTTTACATGAACAGCCATTAGAATGTTGGATGTGTCATACCTTAGTCAAATTAATATTCTACTGCTTCTACTACTACTACTACTACTACTACTGTTACTGCTACTATTACTGCTACTAATAAACAAAGCTATTGAGTACAACTGTACAAACTTTAGCATGAATGTGGGCTTGTTCTTGTTATTGTTGCTGTTAAGCAAGTTGTACTTGTACGGTGTACATCTTAGTAAAAAATAATTAATTCTTCTCGACCCTTCGAAATTTGAAAGATGTTTAGAAAACGCATTTAAACTATTGAATAGAAAGTTATTTTAGCTTGAAATTCATTAGCAAATTATTAGAGGATTGAAATATTTGGGAGCTATTTTTCATTCAATCATTTTATAATTGGAGCTTATATAAAACTTGCCAAAACAGAAGTTATAGTTTTAAAACAAGTTGGTAGAACTAATAATTTAATGGTCAAGCGATATCATATTAATTAAATTTAAATAAAAAATTACTTTGATAAACAGACAAACGACATAGTAAAAATGACTTCGAAAGTCCCTCTTACTCGAGTAGGAGGTTACTTTGACGTTTTTATCTTAATGTTTACATAAATAATTGAAACTCAATAAAAATACAATTTGCGTTTCCCCTTTTCCTCTCCAAAGTAATTAAAATATGTTTTTCTGCCCTCTAAAAGAATGACAAAAGATAAACCCTTGAATAGATGTGAAGATTTCGCTGGCGGTGAATTGTAAGGGGAAGCTGTGTGAACTATTAGGTTATGTTAGTGCAGTTTACAAGATGGGTGCACCGAGATAACAGGATGGCAGGATATGGAAGCAAGTTCACATAAAGGAGATTTGTGTTGAAACGATGGATAGACTGACATGATCAAATACGAACACTTTTTTATCATCCCTTATTTTTTTTTCGCTCACTTATCTTTTCCTCTGGTTTCTACTATTTCTCTTTCTCTCTCTATCTCTCTCACATTTTGTTCTTTTCTTCTTTCCTTTTAATTATGCGTTCTCTTGTTCACTATTTTCCTTTTTCTTTTTCTTTCTTTTTTCTTTTCTTTCTCTATAGGATGGAACGATAAAATTGTCGCCTTAGAAAATACATTATTCCATTTCCGTTTGATGAAAACCGGTTTTCCTCTTTTGTTGCCGACTCTTTAATAGTTGGCAATTTGTGTACAAATCCTAAGAAGCGATAGGAACTTTCTATCATGTCTGAAAGTGACACACTGTTCAACGAAAGAGATCAGAGATTCGCCGCTGTACATCTCATTCTCTCTACCGATCAAAGTCATGACAATTGGACCATTGCCAGTACCCTTAAAATGCAAATCCGGATAACAAAGTTTCCGTCCATGGTTACGGTCTTTGGTGTGGTTATAAGTGAGGGCCACATAGCGCCACCTCACATCTTCGAAGTTTGCTTCAAAGTCAACACCAAAGTACACCTGGATGTGTTGAAGAATGTGTTGATCCTCTGGTGCAACCAAGTGGCTGCTGGCAGATTTTGGGTGTGACAACAGGACTCAGCGTCGGCTCACAAGGGAAAAGAGACCTAGGCTTGGCTTCAGAAGGGGTGCTATGGATTTGTACCCTTCTCTTACTGCCCACTCCCCTACAGACCTGAACCCGCTGGACTACTTTGTTTGATCATACGGCGAGAACATCACCAACATGATCTCACACAGCACCAAAGCCAGATTGATCGCCGCCATATGCCGAGTATTCCTCGAGATCCTGTGGATCCTTGTGGAAAAAGTATGTCCCAGTTCCGGACACGTATCGAGGCGGTGAGGGAGGCTGAAGTTGGCTACATTGAATAGATGTCAGCTCTACTACATAATAAAGCTACATGAGTTAATGTTTTCAATACAAATATTAAAATAAAGCTATGATGTTGTTTTCTTTAGGCTTACAATTTTATCGCTCCACCCTGTCTTATTTCTCTTTTTCATTTTCTAATATTAGTTTCTTTGTTTCTCTCTATCATTTTCTCTTTTTATCCTTTCTTCTTTTTTTATTATCCATTTTTCTATTGCGCAGTTTTTATTTTTTGTTTTCTTATTTTTCGCTTTCATTGTTTATTGGTGAGTTTTCTATATTTTCTAACCGTTTTCTTTTTTCTTTGACTCTTTCATTCCTTTCCTCTATTTAATCACGTTTTCTTAGTTTTCTTGCGTTCGTTTTTGTATTCTTTTTATACTCCTCTCTCTTGTATCATTTATCCCCCTCTCTTTATTCCTCTTTTCTTTTTATCTGTCTTGCTATTAACTTTCTATTTCACGGAATATTTGCACCCAGTTTCACTTCTACATTCTTCATCTCTCTTTCTCTCTCTCTCTTCCTCTTTTTCTGTGACTCTGTCTTCCTTCCTCTATGTTTCCCTCTATCGTATTCTCTATATCATATATTTTTTTCACCTCCCATTTGTATTCTACTTCTCTTTCTCTTATTGTCTCTCTTTTAATCGATTTAATCTTCCTCAGAATATTTTCATTTCTTGCTTGTATTTTCTCTCAGTTTTTCTCTCAGTTTCTTCTCTCTTTATTTTATTTTATCTCAACCTTTTTCTATTTATCAATGTCTAAGTTTCTCCCTGTCTCTATTTGTCATATCCTGTTATTCTACTGCTCTGTTTTTAATAATATTATTTGTATGTTCCTTATCTGGGATAAAATGTTCAGATTGCGGTTGATGATAAAGTTCAGCAGATGAATGTATTCAGATTAAATGATATGACGCAGAATAAGGTAGACAGATGTACGGATATTAAAACGACAACGTCTTTAGATACATATTTTAGACGCACAAAATTATATATTGAAAAGCTTATTGTAATAAAATCTCACATGATTGAGCCGGCCAAAACCGATTGAACGAGTTGAACTCTAATTGAACTTAGGATTTCGTGATAATCATGTCTATTCATCAACGTGTACTTGAGATTCCTAACTTCATCAACATTTTTTGAAAAGCTTGCAAATCTGATCGACATAATTTTTATATGATGGACGCACAAACGCGCGCGCACAAATAAATATATTATATATAATGACATTTTAAATAAATATTAATACTTGTTTTACTTGTGACTACACAATATTTTTTGGTGTTCCATTTTCTGCGCTGTTATAAAGAGTGCCTGTTTGCCAACTGTAGAACACGCGACATATACTTGTTCATTTAAAAAGCAATCAGTCTGTAGATGTAAGTCCCACAAATATAAAAATTGTCCCTGAGCTTTGTTGATGGTTATTCAAACGCCAAGCGAATTGTGAAGTGCAATATGTTAACTTAAAATGGTATATCCAATGAAATCATACTGAGCACGTTCTCAGATGCCTGTTCTCTCTGAGAGTAACAGAGGGGAAAATATGATGGCGTAATTTTATAATAGACATGTATGTGAGCACGCGCTGGAAAATGTTAAATTAAAAAAAAGATGGCCGTTTTTTTTGCATGAAACTATTATCGATAATTAATCATTAAAAAAATGAAAATAAAACTTTTAAAGAATAAACCAACAAAGTGGAAAACTGATAATAATTCAGAAGGAAGAAAGAAAGGAGAAAAGAATGTAACGATTTTGTAGGATAAGTATAAAAAAGAAATAAGAAAAAACAAGAGTAGAAGAAGGAAAGAAAGAAATAGTGATGAATGCGAGCGAGAGAGAGAGAGAGAGAGCGAGAGGGAGGGAGGAGGGACAGAGAGGGAGGGGCGAGTAGCGTTTTATAGTAAATAATAGAGAGTGAAGAGCGCCTCATAAGAAATGATAGAGAGCAAAAAAGAGGGAGAGAGATTTTCTCCTCAACCGAACTGATAAAGCCTTGCAGGATCTCTCTACCTTTCATAACATTGAAGGAATCAGTTTTGTTTTTTTTTTTTGTTTTTTTGAGGAATACAATATCTACATAAAATCGAGCGAGGATAAAGTGGAGGTAAGCCGCAGCGTAAATGAATACTGTTTCAATGAGGAAAGTTACTATTTCGTATGCGTAAACAATTGTAGAAATATTATCATTATTAAAATGATGTTTTTTTTTTAATTCAAATAAAAATATAATTTTCGCACATTTTTTTAGAAAAACGAAGAAGCTTTCAAATCTAATACATGTAAATGAGAATATGCGTAAACTTTTTGGTGCTGCTTCGTTATTACAGCGAATAGCCATGTCGCAGTAATTACAATATCCAAAAATTATGAAAAACGATGAGGTAGAAAATTTATTATTTAAGAAAATAGTTATTGAAGAAATTAGAAATATTAGCTATTTCCCTTGTTTTTACATCACGTGTCGCATATAAAAGAAACATGACCGAAATAATTTTTCCATTGAATCATGGAAGTTTAATTATGATTAGTATTAGATCCGTTTGATGACGATTGATCCAGCGATGTCGACAAGACTGGGTACTGAAATATCAGCCCTAGGTACAAATTCAAATGAATACATAACCTTCATAGGAGAGTTAGTAAATTACTTTATTTTTTTTCTCCATTTTTGCTGGTTATTAATATTTTACATTGTCTTTTAAATGTGAAAATATTTACATTCGATTTTGTTATAAAAATATTGATCGCTTGAAAATCCCGATAAAAAAAGTTTAAGTCAGCTTACGTTATTGAAATATTGATCACATAAAATACTTATTGCATATATCTCATTTCTGTTTAGAAAATAATTGAATTTCGAGTCCGACATTACAAATATTGTCTTTCTTATCTTTAAACTATTTATTCCACAATGGTCGTAATAACTCAGTCATTGATTTTTCGGAAGAATGCATTTCCAGAAGAAAATGTAAACGTCGTAGTATAATTAATAGATTAGGGACAGATTTACTTTAAAGAAAGGGCAAACAAACCCAGAATTAAGAAAAAAAGTGTAAAATTAGTGACAAAAAGATAGCTGAATCGATAATTAATAAAGAAAGTTGTATACCGTCCCATAATTATTAAATAAAGGACAGGGCATCCATTAATCATTAAACAAATGACACATTATTACTGGATTTGTAAAACGAAGAACAGATCATGGAAAATTAGTAAGGAAAATGGCAGATAATCCCACAAAATGATAGAGAAAGAAAAATGATAGCAAATGAAAGGCAAATCATCATATAATTCATAAATAGTTTATTCTTTTCCACAACAGATTATGATTTCTGCGAAATGTTTAATGTAATATTGAATAGAAACTTCAAATTCTAAACGAATATCAAATACGCAGAATGTTGATGAACGGATAAAAAAACTGTTATAAATTCTATTTTAAAATATACTGTGGACTTATAACAATTAACATCTGCATTATTTTATTTAAATTCGGAATTGATAAGCACTTCAAACGCATATTATTACTTATTTACTTAACGTAACTAATAAAATATTCACACACACACACACACACACACACACACACACACACACACACACACACACACACACACATATATATATCAAGTGTTTCCTTTTCAGATTAAATATGTTTTTAACTCTTTTTCAAAGTGTTTTGAACATGTTTTATTAACTGTTTGGTCGTGTATATATATATATATATATATATATATATATATATATATATATATATATATATATATATATATATATATATATATACACAGGCTGTGGTGGTCTTCAGCCTTGGGCTTATCAAAGTTTAAGAGAACTACAGTGATGAGGTCAGAAAGTCTGTTTAAATAAAAATATAAAACTAAAAAAAAAAACATTTCATCATTTCCTTCAGCACAACTAATTAAGAAAGGCAGAAAGAATTATCACCTTGATAACATATTTGTCTGCTTAATTTCAACAGGAAATACTTTTATTTTCAAATATTTTTTTTATTCCATCATAAATCGCCGTGGATAAACTTCTAATGTCTGAAGTTCAGTTTTGGAAGTCGTGGCGGTGGTCCAATGGCTAACAGCATGGATTGTGAACCCGGAGTCTCGCGTTCTATTTAAGTTGTAACTGTTGTACCACATTCGCTATGAGGTGGTTACAGCTTTGGCGATATCTGTCCTGTGAGCACTTACGTGTAAAGAAGAATGGACAAGCACACAGGTCATCATGAGAATGAAGCAAATTTTATGCAAATTTAATACAAGTTACATTTATATCTTTTGCAATATTTATATTTGAATATCTTCAGTTTAAAAGCGAATTATCTTTACGTAGATATCAATTTAAACTATTTTTGTTATAGAAATTGATCCAGAGAAGGCATAAAGCCATTTGATGCATGGACTTATGAAAAATATACTACTCCTCGGCGAAAAAAAAAAGCTAACGGTAAGTTTTAGATGGATTTCTGACCTAGAAAGCAGCAATACCTCCTCTTTTGTCAGAAAAATCGTTTATGAGATATAAGGACTATAGGATAAAATTAAGGAAGTGAGAGTTACAAGACTCCGGAAAGTCAACCCAAGGTTCACTTTTAACTCTCCAAAATTAAATGATCTTGGCATTTTTGTAGGTCTTTAGTTATACTTGAAAGTCTGCTTGATGATAAATACAATTTTTTCATTTCATGCATAAGCATAATTAATACTCTAACCAACTCTTCCTATATTATTAATAAGAAGACAGCTAGTTATTTAATTACTGCTATGTAGAGAGTGGACATTGCGAGATATGTATACATTCATAAATACATACATATGCATACATAATTCAGTAGAATACAAAATTTTACAAAATATGCAGACATTTATGACATCATTGGTATTTTGTAATCATGCTACAAAAAATTTCAGCGCATAACAATATTATCCATGTGTGCAAACATTTCAAAAATCCAATTTATCATTACTTTTACACAGGGTAAAAAGGTTAATCACTTTCCACCAGCACTACTTCTTTGTAAATCTTTATATGGGCAATTTGCATTAGAAATAGTCGCAATACTTGTAAGAACAAACAGAGATGGTCTGGAAGGTTGAAAATACACACATACACACAAACACTCCCCTTTCTCTCTTTCAAACACACGTATATATATATATATATATATATATATATATATCTTTTTAATTTTATTGCGGGAATTAGACATGGAGTCTAAAGAGCAAAGTTTATTTTAATGTGTCAATACTTTAAAATAATTTTGCTCATAATACTGTGCATATATAATAAGCTTTATAGGTATATTTATCCTAGCGCTATGATAATATTGATTATAAAGATTAATAATTATAAATTATGAATCAGTTTCAGCAGGAAAATAAACAAAATCAAGTTGAGTGTACGATCGTTTCGGAAACGATATTCATTTTATTTACAATTGACAATATTCATTTTATTTACAATTGACAATAATCATTGAGAATAATTGTATGCGAATATTCATCTCCTCATTAGCACAAAAACGGGGGATTTAAGACACCAACATATTTTTGTAGCAAGTAAAGTAGATGGTCTTTATTGACATTCATTAGGAAATTTATTTGAAGTTGTTTTATATATATATATATATATATATATATATATATATATACATACATACATATATATATATAAATTTAAAGGAGATTAGAACAATAGTCTAAAGAGCAGAGTGTATTTTAATGTATTAGTGAAATTACTAGTTTAATTAAAATACAGGAAAGAGAAAGTACTCGTTGTAATTTAGATATATAATAAGCTCGATAGGTAAATATCCTAGAGCTAATTTAATATTTAGTAATGTGATTGATAATTTAAAAATCAAATTATAATTAAATAAAAAATCCGTTTCATAAGAAGGAACAACAACAAAATCAATTATTTGTACGATCGTTTCGGAAAACAGTGTTTTTATTGTGGTAGACATCATGTTATGGACAATAATTATTACATATAGTTTTTTAATAAACAAGGTTTCCTCATCAGCAAATTGTGAAGGGTTTTTATTAAATTTAAAAGACACCATAAATAAACCTAGCATTAAAAGTAAGGCAGATGTATCTTTTAATTTTTCGCCTTTTGAAATCAGGAACTATGGTTAAAGTACTCATAGAGATGCTTGCTATAGCTTTTCAGCTTAAGAAAAAAGCTGAAAAGCTATAGCAAGCATCTATATGTACGATCGTACAAATAATTGATTTTATTGTTGTTTCTTTCTTATGAAACGGATTTTTAATTTAATTATAATTTGATTTTTAAATTATCAATGACATTACTATATATATATATATATATATATATATATATATATATATATATATATGTGTGTGTGTGTGTTTATTTGTTTTTGTTAGCAATACTTTCTTGAATGAATTCAAGTATTTATACGAAAGTGCATTTTTACCTAAGTGCTTGTTGGGAATAATTTCCCCATTGACCAATCTGATACCCCCTTTTAATGGGGAGCGGCATATATATTATTTTTAAAATATAATTATACACCGACACGTGTTTCGTCGTCCACGACTCATCAGAGTGGCTGAATCTAGCGAGATTCGAAATCGGCATCTCGTGATAAGAAGCCTAAACCTCTACCACGGTGCTAACCTTGCCGGACTACTAAATGTATCACTTTTACGTAGATGTTTTTATTTGTTTTGTTAGCAATACTTTCTTGAATGAATTCAAGTATTTATACGAAAGTGCAATTTTACCTTAATGCTTGTTGGGAATAATTTTCCCATTGACCAATCTGGTACCCCCTTTTAATGGGGAGCGGCATATATATTATTTTTAAAATATAATTATCCACTGATGCGTGTTTCGTCGTCCACGACTCATCAGAGTGGCTGAATCTAGCGAGATTCGAAATCGGCATCTCGTGATAAGAAGCCTAAACTTCTACCATATATATATATATATATATATATATATATATATATATATATATATATATATATATATATATATATATATATATATAAATGATTTCTGAGTGCGTAGTACAGATTTTAATTGGGAAAAACTTACATACGGTTAGTTCAATAGATGTTTTACATATTAGATCTAAGAACAAGAACAAGAGATTTTGAATCATCTAATAATGTGGATTTCGAGCAGAGATAAACTCATTTCAGTTTTAAGCAGAAGCGGGTGTCTTAGTGCATATTTACCATTTGTGTTGTTATTTTCACTTCGTCGGTTTCCTATAAAAAGTCCACGACTATTTTCCTCACTTCAATTACAATTAATGAGAATACTTCTCTTTAAATAAATAATCTGTGTAATGTTTCATAATATTTAATTGTTCCTTTTTCTTTCATAAAAATGTCTTTATCAATGAAAGAATTCCTTAAAAAATAAAACGAATATATACTTTTTTGTATTTATCTATTGAAAGTTGTTGCAGACTAAATCTTTTACAATACATTATCTCTATATTAATGTGAATTAATTATCAGTTTATTATCTTTTAATGAATCGACCAAACATTTCAACCGTTTAATTTATTTCTTGCAATAATTTTAATCTTTTTAACATGAATATTCTTATTTTTCTGCCCCTAAAATAATTGTAAGCTTAATATACTTTAATTGAATAAATATGTTTTATTTATTCACAATTATAGAATTAGTTGTATATTATCATGGAATTTAAATGAAAAATAACTCAAAACATAGTGTTTAAATCTAGTGAAAAGAGAACCAGAATTCAATTTGTGAAGAATTTATTTTAAAATAGATGAAATCGGATTTTAAAAAAATCTTAGAGATAAAAAAACATTTGTCTTTTTAACTATATTTTAATTGTCGACGTCATTAAATGTCAATTAAAAAAAACAAAAACAAAAAAAATCAAGTGAAACATGCATGAGTGCGCATTGAACGAGGCATAAAAGTGACTCAGTTCAACGTTTGCCTCCCAACTCCATCATTTAGCCTAAAAAGTCCCACGAGGACGTCAAATCCTGATGAAAATGAACAAACGGTGCAGTTTTAGGTCTTAAGATATATAAATTTTAGTTCTGCACCATGCAAAAAAAAAAAAAAGAAATGATTAAGTCCATCATTTGCCCCCTCCATATTTAGCCCCAAAAGTCCCCAAGGCCTTAACATATTTAGATTTGGGTTCAGCATCATGCGAAACTGCTAAATAGACATGCACAGAAAATTTTGGATAAATATGGTAAAATAGTCTCAAAAATAGAGTGTTTTTATTATCCCTAAAAGAGCCCCTGGGACACGCCCAAGAGTTATCACGAACTATAGAAAAACAAAATTATATAGAAATCAGTTGGTTACAACTTTTCCAAAAGTTTTATAAAAATCCAAGGCACCATTTTTTTTTAATAAGCACAAAAGTGTCAATTTTAGCCATTTTAATCCGAAAGGCACCTCGGGGGGGGGGGGGGGGGCGACCGAAGTTTTCTCGGAAAATCTGTTCTGTCATATGTTTAATGTTTATTATCGGGGGGACCAAATAGGGTGAAAGGCGAAAACGTACGTACAATAGTGATTTTAGCAAACGTTCTCATAATGGCTGAAAGTGATGAGACAACTTCTATCTTTCTGCTTGACTCGTTTTTACAAATATGATTTCCGCCATGAAAAAGATTTTCCGGAAGTCAATTTGCTCTGTTAGATGTTATTTATATAGACAAACTAGAAAATGAAATACTTATTCGAGAATGAGTAAAATTACTCCCCGAGCTAGGACAGTTTTTTTACCACTTGTATGTTCCCTTACGAAGATTAAAATAAATATATAACGATAACATATATGCCTAGAATATTTTTTAAATCTTGATTAAAATCCATTACACACTTTTGGTTCTAGCATATTATTACAATGTGATACCAAATTTTATGTCGTGTAATTGATTCCAACAGACATATGTTACGTAGTGGAGTGGTGTTCATATCAATGTCGTGTGATTGTGTGTGACGTAACTAATGTCTATAGTGGGCTTCTTCACTATCTGGACCATATGTTCTTATCTAGATTATTGTCATGGGATGATATATTTTCCTCTTACGATATGAAGAAATTATGATTTATTACACAAAAGGTAAATTTAACTATCTATATAATAACATATAATAAAAATAAAATATAATAAAAATAATTATTAATATAATTAATAATTATAATGATAATATTAATTATCTCAATAATAACATATAATAAAAATAATTATTAATATAATTAATAATTATAATAATAATATTAATTATCTCAATAATAACATATAATAAAAATAATTATTAATATAATTAATAATTATAATGATAATATTAATTATCTCAATAATAACATATAATAAAAATAATTATTAATATAATTAATAATTATAATGAAAATATTAATTATCTCAATAATAACATATAATAAAAATAATATATAATAAAAAATAATTATTAATATAATTAATAAGTATAACATAATAACAACACTTAAAATATTATATAATGATATAAAATATAAAAAATAATAAATTACTTAAATAAAAGATTATATAAAATATAATAAAAAGTATTACTTAAGAATTGGAATGCAAAAAACATTTTTTAGTGTCTCTGAAAACTTTCAAAACATGGAACAAAAAACATTCTAAACTGTCTGTTCTAGAACCTTCCTTAGCGATATCTATAAATATCGAAAGATCGTTATTTTTAAGTCAGTTGTAACGCAGAGTTTGGGACGCAATGAGAGGCGACCACCTATTATAACTTCGACCAAAGAAAAACAAGAAAACTCGAGTCGTTAAAATAACAGATGAACCAAACAAGATACAGAAAAAATCTCTTTCATCAACAAACTGGTAAATATAGATTTTTCTGAATTGACAAAAAAGCATTTATGTCTAAAGATAAAAACAAACATTCATTCCGAATAAAAGGGAAATAACTAGAAAACAGAGTTATCTCCGTTACACTATCGATTATAAACAGCTTATTTGAAATTCGTTTTCTTTTACTATTTTTGATTTTGTTTTTCTTTTTCTTTGTTAATAAAAATTTGTTTTTCTTTCCAAATTATCTTGTTTTTACTCTTTTATTTTTCATTGATATGTTTGCGGCGTTCCGATACCTCTAGATTAGGAACAAATCCCTAACTATATATATATATATATATATATATATATATATATATATATATATATATATATATATATATATATATTTTTTTTTTTTTTTTCGATACTTTTTTGTGACCAAGAGCGGAGCTCCGCTTGAAATATAAAAAATAACAATAAAATATTAAATACAAAAAGTAACATCGTTTTTCATGCTTAAAAAAAAACAACCCATAACCTTTATATATATATATATATATATATATATATATATATATATATATATATATATATATATATATATATATATATATATAATTTTCTATAACACGGTCCGTGATAATTTCGTCTAGGTGTTGATATGTGTGCGTGTGTGTGTAAGACATTTACATAAACATATACATGCATTTCGACATACCTTTTCAACTGCGTTGTGGCCCTCTGTCTTCTGGTCGACCTGGGAATTTAATCTGTTCTTGGATGGAAGCTGGGATATTGGATGGGAGATGCAAGGCATTTCAAGACTATGATTGATTTTATATAGATTTATTTACTTCCCACGGATCGATCGCAGAAGAAATAGAAAGGAGAAGGAGACAATCGTTAACCCATCAACTCTGCTTGACGTCCGAATTCCAACTCTTTGTGCCCAGCTACCTAGAAGGCTTTACAGACAGACACGTCTTTCCGGTCAGTTATTAGACATCCGGTGCAGACTTGTCCAGTTTACAGTTTTCATACGTTCTGACAATGTTATCAAAACATAGTTTACATCTCATCTTTTGTTTGCTTCCAGTTAGATAGAGAGATAGATCGAGATAGCTAGATAGCTAGATGGATAGATATATTGATAAACATATATAAAGATAGATAGATCTATAGATAAATAAATATCAGCTAATTTCTCCACTCGTCTATATAACAATATATCGAAAATTTAATCCGAAATATTGCCTTTGGTCTGACGGTATCATATCATGTGACCGATAGAGTAATAATTTTCCATACTAATCATTTCCAGCTAAACAGCCATAAAAAAGACATTACTTTTAAGAAACTATTGCTTAATTGCTATCTGATGCCTAGATATAATATTCAGTGCAAATCTGAAATATTTTAATTTTCGAACGGGGGGGTTGTGCATATATCATGTCATCTTACAATTCTAAAAAATAGATTTGAGGATGATTTATTAATTGTATTCTATTATAAAAAATTCACAATAATCCGAGGTGTTTGATTTTTTTTCAAATGGCGTTTACCTTTTTTAATATCATTTGTCTAAAATTAAATACACAGCGCATTACGACCAGTAACACCTAGTAGGTGTGTCCTAGAATTAATAATGATCAGTTAATTAGTTTTCGAGTGAACTAAATATATAAATATGTATGTGTACAGATCTTTAACATCTTTATATAAATAGAGATATTAAGGCACGTGCGTCATACATTATTTATTCTCGTGTTGTTATCTTGCAGTATTTTAGCTCAAAATTTTAAAGGATGTGAAGACTAACGTGTACTGGTTTAATTCCATTATAGAAAATATCTTCAAATATTTGTGTTGAACATTTGAATGGATTCTGGAATCCGTATTAACTAGTTTTAAGATCTAACTTAATCTAATCCGGATAATCGCGTGTTAATCAAATCAATTAATCCGCTTTTATTTATAATAATTAGTTATTATCCTAGAACGATTTAGTTCAATAATAACTCCTATTTTGTTACACACACATACACACACACACACACACACACACACACACACACACATATATATGCATATATGTACCTACACACAGACACACACACATATATATATGTGTGTGTGTACATATATGCATACATACATATATATGTGTGTGTGTACATATATGCATATATATGTATGCATATATGCACACGCATACATTCATATATATATGTATTATTATTATTATTATTATTATTATTATTATTATTATTATTATTATGAGATAAATAATATTTAATTCCTATCCACATTTGTTTCATTTTTCCCAGGAAATGATTAGTATGGAAAATTATTACTCTATCAGTCACATGATATGATACCGTCAGACCAAAGCCAATAGTTCAATGTTCGGCTGACCACTTAGTACTATGCACACAATAAACGAACCATCTTGAAGGAAAATAATCAAGATCTATTTATGGCTACGCAGTGGACACGTGTAGGACTGTTATGAATTAAATAAGTTAAAATATATTGATAAAATAAGCTTAAAATTAACTTTTTTTAAATTCTCAATATAAGGTAGAGCTCTTAATTATATTAAAATTTGACCATTTTTTAAAAAGACGTGTAGAATTTTATCATCTGATATTTCTATTTTTATTTGTTTTGTACGACTTGTTTTAATTACTAGCTACCGCCCTGATGATATACACGTAACACCCAAACTTTATTGTATCAATTACGTGTTTTAAATAGCAATTACAACGGTTACATGCTTTTGCCATCTCCGGGTGGACAAGCACAGATCTAATCACAATTTAATGCATTAAGTAATTTTGAGATCAGAAAGCTAGCGAAAGAGTGTGCATTTTTTTAAATCATTATATATATATCTATAAAAGTGAAAGTGTCTGTCTGTCTTTGTGTCTATCTGTCTGTGTACATTTCTTACACAATAACTCTGTCAATTTTTAGTCTACAGGCTCGAAATTTGATATACTGGGTACTTAGATTTGGAAAAATCTTTGTAATCGGTTTTCGGCCTGAAATTTGGTTGTTAAGAGGTCAAAGTTCAGCGATTTTACCTTTGAGAACTTAACCAAACTCCTCCGCCAAGTTTGGGTCTAAACACTTGAAATTTTGGACATAGGGTCCTTGGAAATGGGTCTAACTTAAATAACTTGATTTGAGTCTAAAACTATAAGTGTTAAGGGGTTATAATAGAGGTCAAATTAAAAAAAAAAATTGACCGCTTCGGTCTCTACCAAATTACTCAGAAAATTTCTGGTCTAAACATTTGAAATTTTACATAAATGGTATTCAGAGATAGGGTAAGCTTTTTAATCAGTTTGGGTCGAAAATCTTTAGTTACCAATATATATGTATGTATGTATGTATGTATGTTTGCATGTCTCCCTAAAACTTTCGACAGAGGCGACGGATTTTAATAAGATCAGTTGCGTTTTGAATTTCGACCTTTCAGACGACAAATATCGAAAAATTGGCTAAAGACATTACTATCTTCACCTTCAACTGGGCACTTTTCTACAGGGGAGGCACTTTTTGCTGATATTTTCGAAAGTCATCCTTTCCTTTAAACCTATGTCAATTTCGGTTTATCGGTGGTCGTAACAGCAAAGACGTAGGGGTTTCTCCGTTCTTTTCCTCTTTTGCGGTACGGGTTCGAGCCTGCCTTCCTACTACTACTACTTCTTTTTTTTTGCTCAACATACACCTCCAAACACCCGGGCAACGCCGGGCTGAAATGCTAATATATATATATATATATATATATATATATATATATATATATATATATATATATATATATAGATAGATAGATAGATAGATAGATAGCGTGTGTGTTCTTCTGTGTGTCACGTTTACATCCTGGTCGTTTAATTATTACTAAATTCCAATAAATCGCTGGAATGCTGAGCCTGATACTACACTCAGAAATTCATGTTGAAGTAATGGTTGCCTAATCTCTAACTGCGTTAATGTTTTTGTGTATTAATTTCGAAAAGCTGCTGAAACAGTTTATGATTTAAACATTACTTTATTTCATGTATGCTTTTAGCAGTGGGTTGGGATTATAAAGTCAGTCCCGGAAATGGCTGAAAAAGTTTATGATTTAAACATTACTTTATTTCATGTATATTTTTAATAGTAGTGTGGGGGATATAAAATCAGTCCCGAAAATGGCTGGAATCGTGTACAATTTAAAGATTACTTTATTTAATATATATCATTAATAGCGGGGTGGAGGATATGAAGTCGATCCCGGAAATGGCTGAAACCATTTACGTTTTAGACATTACTTTATTTAATATATATTTATAACAGTAGGATAGGAAATAAGAAGTCAGTCTCGGAAATGACTGAAACCATTTACGTTTTAGACATTACTTTATTTAATGTATATTTATAACAGTGGGGTGGGTTATATGAAGTCAGTCCCGGAAACGGCTGAAACAGTTTATTATTTAGATATTACATTATTTCATGTATATTTTTAGCAGTTTTTGAGTGTACCTTCCTTCATGGGGAACAGAACGCCCGCCGAATGCCCAACAACAATATATTACTCATGAAAAATGCCGCTGTGGAATTTCCACAGGTCCCGCTAGTATAAATTAATATGCGAAGATATAGTTTATGCCTAAATTTTCAGAATTTACTTCAAAAGTGCTCAATACATAAGTAGAGTTAGGTAGTAAGTTAGAAAAATATATAAGGCAATTAAGCTTCACAGAATATTCCGCATTTCATTCTCGCTTATGCCTACCGAATTCTCACGAGAATAAAACGCGGAATATTCTGTGTAACTTAATTGCCATGTATATTTTCATAACTTACTATATATTTGTATATATATCTATATAATTATAAAACTCAAATGACCTTGTAACGAGTGATGTACCCCACTTTCCAGTTTACGACATCCGGTTGCGAATGCGCGCATAAACATTAACACATAATAACGTAAACAAATAAACATAAACGGCTTCTTTTTGCAGATTTCGACCTGGGCACTGAAATATTAACGTTATTATTTCGAAATTGTTTTGCAACTAATCTCGATTACAACTATACTGACCAACTAAACAACTTTAACCCGTTGACAAACATAAGAACAATTGTAGTAAAGCCAAGACTACTACTACTACTACTACTACTACTACTACTACTACTACTACTACTACTACTCTGTATCTGACCCTTTTCCTTCCTTCCTTCTTTTTATTTTTTGTTTACATTCCTAGATACAAAATAGTTGTGTGAGAACGGTGAATTTGTTGACACATTTACTAATCTGTTTCAATATTAGTTTTATATTATATTATTTATTTAGGTTTTATTTTTTGCTTCAGGTTTAATTAATTATTTTTTTAGATTTTAAGTTTCTATAACTTGCTTGAAGGATTCCAATATGGAGTTTTCATTCTTAAATTTCTCATCGGTAGGTTCATGTGCGTTTTTGCTGCTAAATGACTTTCGTTGGCGTTCGATTCGTAGGGAAATCATGTTTAATTTTCGATTTTTGAGCGATTATTTGTAAAAATAGGAAACTTTACACGAATAGGAAGGATTTTTTTTTTCATGTTTGAGTGATCCGTCCGTAATTTTTCATTTTAATATACTTTCATAGAAATGTTTCTGTTATGTAAAAAAAACACACTATTTTCTTTACGTCACAAGTGTCACGCTCATACATAAATTCCATAGCTATTAGAACATATAGACCCAACGGGTCACGGGTAGTCTAGTATTATATAGTTTTTTCATAACTTACTATATATATATATATATATATATATATATATATATATATATATATATATAGTACATTATTGAAAGTATCTTCACATTTCTAATAACAAAACATAAAAAATAGATAATAATAACATTTAAGAAGTATAGAAGAAATAAGGGTTTAAATTACCCAAGTATAAAACTAGACGACACCTGGCCCTAAATTATTTTAATAAATGATGTTTATTTAAACCAACACAAGTATGCATCTCATCTCTGCGATATCTTCAGTGTGGAGACAACTGTTCAGACCGGTCGCATAACTCGAACACTTTTTACTTAATTCCGGGCGTTCTAATCAATAAAGTTACACCGTTATAAACCGTTCCACGACGAATAGAAAAATAAAACATATTTATTTGAAATTATGGGGACAAATATAATCAATCGTCTTAAAAGTGTTCAACAAATTATGCAGAAAAAGAAACTTGAATTTTTAACTTATATTAGACGACTAATATATTTTCTCAGTAAACCAACCGGTCAAAAAAAAGATATATATATATATATATATATATATATATATATATATAATGGCGGAAGTCTCTCGAGAGCTCTTTCTTTCGACATAGTATTATTATTTTTACGCTATCGATTTCCTCCTGATGAGATGATAGCTGAAAGAGCTCTCGAGAGACTTCCGCCCATTATATTTAAAACTTTATTTAAATTCTGTACCTCTAAACATTTTTTATATATATATATATATATATATATATATATATATATATATATATATATATATATATATATATATATATATATGTAGAGAGAGAGAGAGAGAGAGAGAGAGAGAGAGATGGATAGATCGATAGACGTATAATGGTTTATCGATTGATTTAATAAATCTAACAAAACTCACGTGATTATCAAAGAGTGCTCCATGCAGGACAGACCTGGTATATAATCTGTTTATTACACAAACATTATTGCTTACATATGTACATATGTGCATACATGTTTCATTGGAATCTCAATTCAAGGATAACACTTCAATCAATACCGATATATATATATATATATATATATATATATATATATATATACATATATATATATATATATATATATATATAAATAAATGTTGTTTTGTTTTGGTTTTAACGATATATTTTGAATGAATTTAATTGTTTAAGAAAGTGCATTTTACCTAAATGCGAGTTGGGAATAATTTTCCCTTTTAACCAATTTGGTACCCCCACATGGGGAGCAGTATTTATATATATATATATATATATATATATATATATATATATATATATATATATATTATTTTTTTAAATTTTATTTTTTAAATAATATATATAAATATAAATATATATATATAAATATATATATATATATATTTAAATATATATGTAAATAATATATATAAGTATATATATAATAAATAATTTAAATAGTTACTTTAAAGCGTGTCTATGTATTCATTTCAAATTTGCAAATAAAAAGCTTAATATGGTCATTTTCGATGATTAAAAAGAATACAATACCTTGGTAACCTAATAAAGAGGCAAAGAAATATAATGACGAGCCGATTAATAAATACACTGACTTTTCTAGATTCGAATGCCTGAACACAATAGCTGTTGCCAATTATAAATTATATATGTTTATGTGAATACGGGTCACGATATTAAATCCGAATGGCACATAAGAATGCAGTTAATTTAAATATAATTACCAATATTATGTAAGTGACGCAAATACAGCGTTTATGTTAGTTGATATGCGCGATATATACCTGTCTCTACACATATATAGTTGACGTACGTGATATGAAAGTCTGTTGTGTTTTCCGTTATAGAAGCATCGATTGAATTTTAAAATAAAATACGTATGAAACACGTTTGAAAAAGAAAATAAACCTATCAGATTCCGATGACGTATAGCGCCGAAATATTAATTTTAAACAAATAAACATGTGTTTATTTTCATAACATTGTGTTGTAATGTAGCTTTCAGCCGTATTATATATATATATATGTATATATATATACACATATATATATATGTATATGTAAATGCATTTATAGGAAAGATTTGCTTTTTCAGTTATACTTCATCTTTTATTTAGAGCAAGACTTTCATGTATGAAGCATGTATGTAAATTTAAATTATGAAGCATGAAGCATGCATATAAATTTAAAACAGAGCATTAGAAATAGATCACAAAACAGCCATATACCAAATTCCAAAATTTATTTTATAAATTTTTATACGTTCAAATGATAAGATGAATAAAATCTTGGAATTTGAACTGTAACTGTTTTGTCATCCATATATATATATATATATATATATATATATATATATATATATATATATATATATATATATATAATATATATATATATATATATTATTTTTAAAATATAATTATCCACTGACACGTGTTTCGTCGTCTACGACTCATCAGAGTGGCTTATATATATATATAAATGTTTAATCGATATAAGCATGCGTAAACTTCAACTCAATACAAATTTTAACATTTATATATTAATATATTAACTCCAAACAAATGAAAAAGCGCAGTACTCACGCGGTAGAGAGTAGAGCTTGCCATAAGGAAAAGAAAAGAAATTAAGACTTTAAATTAAAATTTACCAGTGAATTCATTGTTCGACAGATTACTCTAAAAACAGTTTTAAAAAATCCTCATTCCGCCAGGTTTCAAAGCATGCTATTCTTCTCTTCAGAGTACAGAAGGACAATAGGACATTATTATCATAGACTAGCTAAAAATTTGCTGGTTATGGCATTAAATAGAGCAGTACTGTATGATGGTTAATCATTAATTGCAAAAAAAAATGTGTTCATGTCAGTTAAAGACATGTGAAAAAAATAGGAAGAAAATGAGGAAAAAAGAAAAAAAAAAAAACCAAAGAAACCGAAAACTCACCCTATGATAAATCCTAAAAGAGAAGGAATTTTTGAAAAAGTTTTTTTTTTTTAGTTCAAAGTCAGTGGAACGCGAAAGTGAGTTGTAGACTGAAAAAAATCCAAATGGAGAAGTGATTTCAGAGTGAGAAATAATCTGATTGAAAAAGAAGTTCAATGCTGCTTAAAAGAATCATAAAATTGCTCTTGCAGTTGTCGAAAAAGCCCCCAAATCGCAAAGTTTATTCTCAGTCACTTAAATACAACCAACTGAACTTCTCCTATGGTGTCAAATGGTATCAGCAGAATTTATATTTAAATGTTAGGTCAATTCAAAGTAGAATTGTAAATGTGTAGATGTAAACCCAGACAGCATGAGAGACATGATGCGATGATCATACAGTCCTAACATTAAAAAGAAAGAGGGCAAAGTTTAATTTAAAGTGATAAAAAATAGCTATATAAATAATGATAAGAATATCAACAGTAGCGACAATGATAATAATAATAATAATAATAATAATAATAATAATAATAATAATAATAATAATAATAATAATAATAATAATAATAATAAAATAATAATAATAATAATAATAAAAATAATAATCATAATTATAAAAAATAATAATAATAACAATAATAATAATAAAATAATAATAATAATAATAATAATAATAAAATAATAATAATAATAACAACAACGATAATAAAATAAAAATAATAATAATAATAAAATAATAATAATAATAACAACAATAATAATAATAAAAACAACACTAACAACAACAGAAGCAACAACAATAACAACAACGACGACAACAATAATAATAATAATAATAATAATAATAATAACAATAATGATAAAAACAATAATAATAATAATAATAATAATAAAAATAATAACAATAATAATAATAATAATAATAATAATAACAACAACAACAATAATAATAACAACAACACTTACAACAACAGCAGCAACAACAATAACAGCAACGACGACAACAACAACAACAACGACAACAACAACAACAATAATAATAATAATAATAATAATAATAATAATAATAATAATAATAATAAACTCAGTAACTGGCTATTTTTAAACAAGTCCCAAATTGGTAAGTTGTTAAGGTAATAATCTTATCAACAACATATATTCCAAAAGCTTTTCCTTGTTATTAATTCCCTTTCAGCATGTAATATGTTGAATTCTACCATCTTGAAAGATTTTACGTTTTTCTAAATGAAGCTAATTCTGTATTGAAGTTAATTTGCTTATTGTTAACGGGCAGCGATTAAAGTGGAAAACTATATTTCTATTAGGAAATAACGAGTCATTTATTCGGAATTGCAATGCATGTGTGAAGCATGATAGTGACTCTAAACTATATTCCCTAAAGCAATAACTTGTCAACCCCAGAAAGGGAGCATTATTTGTAGTAGCTGTCCAAATGTCAGTGTCAAAGAAATGCTTCTAATTTCATCAAGGGAGGATTGAATTTTTGTTTGTATATTTGAATATCTATCCAAAATCATTTTTCAGTGAAGTATTTTTTGATGGAACACTGTAATTCATACAAAGTTCCGCAATGACTCTATTAAATCGAATGTCCGATATTACAGTAAATAGTTGAATATCAACAGCAATTATTTCTTATATCCGTGAATAGATACTTTGTGGTATGTGGTCATTAATATCTCAAATTTTCTTCTTGGCCGATATTGATTCTATAGTAGTTTGGTGTTTCCTTACAGGCTCACAGTTGCTGCCACCTCTTCCTGGAATAGCTATCTCTGAAAATTCATTGTTTTCTTTTTTTTAACTGCAACTTCTGCCTCTTCTGGATAAACGTTTAACATATTAATTATTGTAAATGTTTGTGCTGATTCGCTACCCCTTGATATGATGGGTTGACCTAACTTGCAGACAGATGTATTCTTATTCTGTAGATTGGTATCAAAATACCTCCAGCAGACACGGGGTTCTATAATGGTTGATTGTTGTTTTCAATATTTAATTAATTTTTTACGTATTAAAATTATTTAAGTCTGATATTAATTTATAATTTATTTCAATAAAATATCCCATGTTTAAAGCAGGAAAATAAATATATGTCATGGTAGCAAGAGTTAAAAATTAAGGAACAAATGTATGACCTATGAAGAATGCTAAATGTCATGCAAAACCCAAAACAAAAACAACAGTTTTTCCTCTACAAAACAATCAAACGAAACACCATGAATAAAGAAGATACAAAAATTTTGAAGAATAAAACTTTTTACCAAAATTACCTGATTCGGAATTGAATAATCTTTAAAGAGTCGATATGCCATAAAACAAAACATCAAACCAACAAATAAACAAATAAATTTTTTTTAATAACATAAAAATATTTTTGTAAGCTCGTAGCTTCAGTCGAGTAAACTATATTGTTTGTTTTCACCGTTGCGATATGTTTTTAATTGATATTTAATATGTTGCAGTCTGGCTTAGATTCAGAAATTAACAAACCCAAGAATGAATTATATAAATATTAATTTACTTGTCCGATGTCCGGTGTAGCAAAAAGAAAAAGCAATGATCATCGCAAACAATAATTAATAAGAAACTCTCTTTTATAGTCACTATTTATCAGTAAAACATTATTTAAATAATTTTCTCTCCAAAACTTTTGAAAAAAAACAAAAAACAAAAAACACAAAAAAACATGGATGTCTGTTTACGGTTTCAAATTGGCTATTTTATTTTATAATAAAAAAGTCCTGTTAAGAGGAGACTAAGTTTTATATTTGAACTTAGATTATTTTTAAAATTCCTATTAAATGTGCAAGTGAATTAACTGTTACTTTAAAATTTATATAAAAAACAAAACAAAACAAAACAATATGTGGTGTGTTAAATTTCTGTTGAAAATATGTAAAGTTTTTAAATCAATTCTTTTTAGCTTTAAAAGCTTTAAAGAGAACTTACCAAAAATTGTTTTAAATTCGTCGTTATTCGTTTTATATTATTTTCCATTCATTTTATTCATAATCTGTTTTAAAACTGTTCAACCATCGTGGAATTTTCTACGGGTTCTGCTAGTTTGTATAATTCGAACTACTTTTCCCATTTAGGAATGTTGTTCTCATAACGTTTCCTTTCAATGTAGCCTAAGAATTTGACCTTATTGAACTTGAGAATTTTTGTGTTGAGCTCGATATTCTATACACTGTTTTGAACAGAAATATTTAGTTACTTCACAGAAGTGGTTTTTTCTCGTATCGTCAGTTTTATTCGGTAGAATTCTTAAGAAATGTATAATTCCATTCTCAGTATAGAGTACAGGGCGGTACGATAAAATTCTTGCACTAGAAAAAAAACGACATGATTCCATTTCGGTTTAATGAAAACCGGTTCTCTTTTTGTTGTTAACTATCTACAAGTCGACCAATTGGAGCCTACTATCATATTTAAAAGTGAAACAATGTTCAACGAGCGAGACCGGGGATGTGCCGCTGTACAACTCATGCTCTATACCGATCAAGTTATGACAACAGGACTATTGCTGACACCCTTAAAATGCGTCGTTTGATTACTACGAATAACAGGCACGTGCCCAGGGCGATGAAAACAAAGTTTCCGGCCACGGTTATGGTCTTTGGTGTGGTTTCAAATGAGGGACACATCATGTCACCTCACATCTTCGAAGTCAGCTTAAAAGTTAACACCAAAGTGTACCTGGATGTGCTGAAGAGTGTGATGATCCCAGGTGCAATTAGGTCGCAGCAGGCAGACCCTGGGACTCAGAGCTGGCATACAAGTTCAAAGAGAGGCAGGCTTGGCTTCAGAAGGAGTGCTACGACTTTATATCCTTCTCTCACTGTTACCTCCTATTTCCGACCTGGACATGCTGGACTACTTCGTTTGGTCATATCTCAATAAAATCGCCAACATGACCTCCCATAACACAAAGTTAGCCTAATCGCCGCCATCCGCCGAGTATTCACCGAGCTCCCGCCGGCGTTTGTAGAAAAGGCATGCTTCAAGTTTCGGACACGTATCGAGGCAGTGATTGAGGCTGAAGGCGGCTACATTGAATAGATCTCAGTTCTGCTACATTACTAATTAATTTACCAATTGATTTGTTCAATAAAAGTTTTAAAATCAAACTGTAGTGTTGTTTTCTTTAGAGCGACACCTTTATCGTTCCACCCTGTGTACAGGAAATTGAAATTTCAACTCTCCAAAGATTTTCACTTCAAAATAATTCTAACTTAAACTTTTATACGTTTCGCCATGCATCCTTATCTAAAAAATTCCGACTCATAGAAGCACGCAAGCGTGTCCTAATATTATACGAGTATTGTAACTAATGTTTTTATACGAGGACATAAAGTGTGTTGACACGATTGCGATATAAATGTTTTTTTTTATAGTAGAATTGTATAACCTTTTCAGTTATTTGTTAATCTTTTTAATCTTTATTAATCCGACATTCGTTTAATTCGGCAATTAATCACTCAATTCACTTCTAATAAATACAAACCTTCGTTGCCAGTCTCACCAATTATTTGAGTCAAATAGCAAAGAGAAGTCTAGAACGACTGGAAACATACAGCACCTAGAAGTCCGAAATAGTCATCCATTTCGTACTGGCCAGGTTCAACGTTGCTTAACATCGGTGATCCAGCAGGGACCGGTGTGTCAACGTAATTATGCCGTATATAATTTGTTATAATTATTCTTATAATAATATACAAAAGCTGACACAATCAACAGAAAAGCGAATTTTTTTTACATGATAGTCACCACTTATCAAGGCCCGGAAGCCACTCAGGGATAAAGGTTATTGTGTGTACAGTAATCAATGGGATAATATCGTAGTAATCGTTAGTAATGGAGATTTGATAAAGTGTCTTACTTAAGGGGGCGGTTTATCAGGAATTTGTTTATGTTGGACTTGAAGACATCCAAGTTGTAGTCAGGTGGGAAACCGGCAAACTGAAGAGAGTCCCACAAGCGTGCACTTCTAAGAAAGAAGCTTTGTTCATGGAATCTACGTTTTGATTTAGGCACAAATAAAGAGTGGGGGAAATTATTGACAGTAGTTTCAGCTAGATGGGTGTTTTTCGTGAAATATTGGCGAGGGGGTGGTGGCCGGAGATTGGAGCTCAGACGAGCACTTGTCATGGAAATAACGATAAAACAAAGACAGGCTCGGAATTTCTCGTCTGTGGGATCAGAGAGAACTTTGTCATTTACGGCCTTTGATGTGTTGCCATAGATGGTCGTGTCATCAGCATAGATGTCAACGAATGATTTAAATATGTGTTTTGGGAGATGATAGATGTCAGGAAGAGAGTTGGGCCCAGGATGGACCCCTGAAAAACTCCAGCATTAATACTGCGGGCCTCTGATGTCTGCCTATCAACCACTACTCTTATGAGCCTATCAGAGAGAAACGATTTAATAATTGAGAAACCATTTTCAGTTATACCGTAGCTGGAAATCTTGTGAAGTAGGCCTTTATGCCATACCTTATCGAAGGCCTTTGATATGTCAAGAGCAATTGCTCTAAAAAGGAAGCCTTTGTCGAGAGATTCGCTAATCCTATGAGATATAACTGTTAACACATCTGCGGTAGATCTAGCAGTACGGAAGCCATATTGCCTGCAACTAAGAAGGTTATTTCTGCTGAAGTGGTTGACTACTTCTTTATTTAATATGGATTCCAGCAACTTACTCACGACGCACAGGAGACGTATTAGTCTGTACTGAGATGGAGATGACTTATCACCTGAATTCTTAAATACAGGACATACTGATGAGGTTTTCCACGGTGTTGGGAAGCACTTCTCCTTAAGGCAACGCTTTAACAGTTTTGCAAGTATGGGGGCAAGTTCTGGTTGAAGCTTTTTCAACACTATAATTGGAATGCCGTCAGGGCCAGTTGCTTTATTGGAATCAAGGTTCTTGATTAGCTTGGCGACCTCACGCACAGATATTTGTATGTTGCATAGCGTGTTGCCTCTTATAGAAGGAAATACGGGGAGTTGATGACCTTCGTCGCATAGAGTAGAATTAGCTGCAAAGTTCTTGCCAAATAGTTTGCCTTTTTCTGATGCTGACGAGATGTCCTCAGGTCCATTGATGATGGTTGGGATAGAACGCACGCTTCTGTTCAGGATCCAGTTTGCTATTTGCCAAAACTGGTGGGAACCAAGCCGCTGCTCAACTACTTTGGATTTAACGGACTGAGCATATAGCTCTCTTGCATTTTTTATTACTCTTTTTCAGTGGTTGCTGGCAGTCCTTAAAGCAGCTTTAGTATGCCAGCGCAGTAGACCAGAACAGAAAACAAGTTACAATAACAAGAATTGAAGCTACTCAAACAAGAATATACCACCTCACTAGTTACATACGTGTAGAACATTAAATATACAAAAGGAAAATCACGCAAAACAACATAGGATATTGTTAAAAGAGCGCCAGTAAACAAAAGTGACATGTACGCATTTAATTGCTGGATGACAAATATACAACATGCACTTATATTTCTAAACAAATCATCCAACAATACAAGTGCACGAGGCATGTTACATTATAGACAACAATCGAAAAAGCGCCAAAATGATCTAACAAATAAATGGGAAGATAAGTTTACTAATATCTGGATTGGTTTTTCTGTTTTAACTTATTTAAAAGCGTTTATTTACTTCGAAGCACAAACACTGCCCAATCTTTTGTTAGAACAAGAAAATAACTGGCATGAAACGGTCATCTGGGGAGTCTCGATCACCGCTAAGAAATGAAAAATTAAACGGAATAATTGTAGCGCATTAAATTTTCGCATGACTGGGGCTATTTATTATGCGAATTTCTACTTGAATCAGAAGTAAACAAACGCTTTAAAATGAGTTAAATCACAAACATTTTCATACTGGTAGGTAGACGAGTAATTGATCTTATTTTTAATAACATTTATTTGTCATATATTCGTTTTTTGACAAGTTTTACGTTTTATTGTCTTTACTGAAAAATGCCTCGATTGACTAAGGGAGCATAAGAAATCCTATAAGATTTGAACTTTCCATCGCTGATTTCTGTTTCTCATGAATTTGTCTTGCCTGCAAATAAGACCTCTTAAACAATTGAGGATCATCTAAGTAAGATGAATATATAGAGTAAATGCGGTATTTAGGTGAAAGTGTCTATCATAAAGTAAGTAAAAAATGAACTGTCAAAGTTGTATGATCACGACTATCGTCTTTCTTTCCCCCCCCCCCAAAAAAAAATTCGAGCTTTATGTTTTAGTAACAATACAAACAAATTTTTTAATGTTATATTTTTAATATATAAACCATTACAAATATTTTGTTGAGGTTAAATATGTATAATCACTGATTTTTATTTTGAAATGGTGTCCATTAGACAAATAACGCACCCCGACATATTTTATATTTTTATTTTATTTTAAGCGTTCACTTTTACGAATCAGTGATTTGATAATAATCTTCACAATTGTTCAGTGTTCAGCCGAATGAATCATGGGAATGTCGGTCGCAGGACATTGTGCAATTGGCATTTAATGTTACTTTGTTGCTTAACAAATTATGTCGCTTGTTACTTAGATGAGGCAGTCGTAAGTACTAGGTAAGCTATAGTAATATGAGAAACGATTTTGTCTGACGGTATAAGTGTCTGATTGTGTAATGTATTTACGCGAACAATGTAATTAATGAGTAATCAATACCACAAAATAAACATCTTAAAACATGCGGTGTGTTTATTTGTGCTCGTCTGATGTCGCCAATTCTCTTCACCGTAACCGTTTCATGTTGTCTCGTTTATTTAACTAAGACAAATAAAACTCTTTACACGAAGGCAAACATAAGGAGACATAAATTAAATGAGATTTATAATCTATCTATATATCTATAAAAGTGAAAACGTCTGTATGTGTGTGTGTGTGTGTGTGTGTGTTTCTGTGTACATTTTCCTACCAAATAACTCTGTCAATTTTCGGTGTAGACACTCTAGATTTGACATAAAGGGTATTAAGATTTGGAAAAATATTTTTAATCGGTTTTCAGCCAGAAATTTGGCTGTCAAGAGGTTAAAGTTTAACGATTTGACCTATGAAAAATCTACAAAACTCCAATTTTGGTTCTAAACACTTGAAATTTTAGATGTACGTTACTTGGACAAGGATCCAATATTTTAATTTGATTTGAGCCCAAAACATTAAATGTTAAGGGTTCAAAATTAGGGTCAAAGTTTTAAAAAAGTGACCTCTGCGGTCTATACCAAATTATTCAGCCAATTTTTGCTCTAAATATTTGAAATTTTACATAAAGTGTATTCAGACGTAGGGTAAGTTTTTAATCGTTTTTTCGCCGTGTCAAAGTTCAAAAGACTTGACTTTGCGGTCTCTAGCAAACTATTCAGCCAATTTTGGGTCTAAACATTTGAAATTTTACATGAAGGGTATTCAGATATGCAGCTAATTTTTTAAATAAGTTTTGGGGCGAAATTTTTCTGCCAAGAGGTCAAAGTTGAAAGAGTTGACCTTTGCAGACTCTACCAAACTCAACCGCCAATTGTGGGTCTAAACACTTGAAATTTTAGATGTAGTTAACGTACACATGAGTCAAACTTTTAAATATATATATATATATAGTCATCCACATACAGTACTGTTTCGCTGTTTCACCTCAAGCCAGGATTGAAACCGACCGTCTGTACGACAATCAAGGCTCCTAACCATTACGCTATTGGCTGCTGCTGAGCGAGTAGTGAGTTTAACGATGTTTTGACATCGTCCGAAATATCTCCGCTCGATTTGTTTACACAAAGAGCATAAGGGCATGAACAATACATAGGACCCGAGCAAAGGCGGGCTGGACTTCTAGTTTAAAATAAGTTAAATATTTAAATCTTATCATCAATAAATTACATACTTAATTTATAATCTCAATTTAAATTAATTAGCCAGGTTTATTTTTTCGGAGGATTCGTTTAATTATATAAAATTGCATATTATAATTTTATAAAAATGTGAAAATACGTGCGGATCTAAATAACAAGTTATCGCATATATATTTATGATAGTTTGGGCCAGTATTTATAATTATACGAGTTTCGACATGAGTGCTTTAGCTCTATTGTCTCAGCTCGCGTGAAAATATATTTAAAGATTTTCAACTTTGTATTAGCGACCTCTTTGTGTTTACATTTTCGCGCTGCTTCTTTTTTCTCTCTTATCATCATTAAAACCTTATATAACCCAGATGTAAATGTCTGAGTTAAGGTGACTTATATAACCATTACTAATTAGTCCCGATGAAGTATCGTATATTTCATATATATCTTAATATTTGATGAGACCCTACGGGTGTTTTTGTTCTTTTTTTTAATAGCCTATATATTTTTAATATTTTATATTTTTTAATACATTACTTTAAAATATATTACTTTAAAATATATAAATTTTATGAGAAATTTTCAGTAAACATTATCTAACAAACTTTTCAAAAAAGTCTTCGTATAGTACGCTTGTGAAAATATTACAATCTAAAAATGAATTTTACCTTATCACGTTTTATGGATTGCTTCATATGCATACATCTGAACATTAAAAAAACTCTCCATTGGGATTATACGCTTCTTCATTACCTTGTATCTTACGATTGGGCTTCTATTTTTCTTTATTCTACACAATAGAATTTCCTTTTTTAATCCTGGCTTTATTAGGCATTTAAGGCAAGTTTTTTTAGTTTTTCAATGTATATCATAAATACCAAAATTCATGGCTGCCTATAGATATTACTTTGCTGAAAACATTTCCTCTAATAAGATAATCTATTTATCGAAAATTCATGGATCAATGAAAAAATTAATTATTGTTTTCCGTGTCAAATAATAAATGTGATGTAATTTTTTAATTTACTAAATTTAATTCCAATTTTTCATTTATACATGCTATTGCTCTATCTCGTATATTTAGCTTATCTGATTGGGATTGGCTTATAAATATTGATACTGATATTTATATGGACTTAAATTTTACAGTATTATACAATCTCTAATCTGAAAGTATTTCAATATATATATATATATATATATATATATATATTTAAGTTTATGTATATATATATATGTATAGTCTAGGAATGTTAATTTTAGGGATCACCAATTGTTTATCATGTTTACTATATATATATATATATATATATATATATATAATTTTTTATTACCGTTTTATTTGTTTGGTTACATATGTTTCGGATGTTGGACCATGTTTACGAACCAACAGCCTCGTCAAAACTTACAGAAATGGTTCTGAACCATTTCTGTAAGGTTTGACGAGGCTGTTGGTTCGTAAACATGGTCCAACATCCGAAACATATGTAACCAAACAGATAAAACGGCAATAAAAAATAAAACCAATATTTTCTCTGCAATAGTATTGAGCACTCTATTCAGATTTTTACTAATTACCAGTTTTACTATATATATATATGTATATATATAAATATATATATATATATATATATATATATATATATATATATATATATATATATACATATATAATTATCCGCCACCACATGCTTCATCGTTATCAGCATGGCTGAACTTGCGATACTCGAAACCAGGACTGAAGCTCGAAGTCCCACCATTTAACCAATCTCTGCTAGTACTTTTCTGAAGATTTCATTTATTTGTCTATTTTACCTGCAATACTTTTGAACGGAAAGCACTCTACCTAAATGCTAATCGTAGACAACTTTTCCTCATCAATATTATGCCCCTAGATGTTGGACAACATATATTTAAAAATATCACCATCCACAGACACATGTTTCATCGTACTGATATTCATTACTGTGGCTAAACCTAACAAAGATTATTTATTTTGCTTGCAAATCTTTTGAACCGAATTCACACTAGCCAAAGGGTTATTGGAGTAATCTTTCTGCATGACTGAACTTACAGAGATTTAAAAAAAATTTAAAAATAGATGAAGGATTTTCTACTCCGAGCTTGAAACTTAAGATTCCATACTGCTCTTAACTTTTGTAATATTATAAATACATAATCGAGCATTGTTGGATGCCTTTGTGTTCAATGAAATAAAATATTAAATATGTATCTATATATTATTTCAAAATATTTTGCATGAAGTTTATTAGTCTTATAAATATTGATACTAATGTTTATATAAACCTTTTACAGCCTTATACAATCTGTAAGCTGAAAGTATTTCGAAATTTCACTTTCAGCTTACAGATTGTATTAATACTGTAAAATCAAGGATAATATATATATATATATATATATATATATACTATACACCACCATCTACATATATATATATACACACACATATATATATATATATATATATATATATATATATATATATATATATATATATGCCGGATATACGGCATAATGTTGACACACCGGTTCTCGTCAGATCACCGAAGTTAAGCAACAGTAAGCCTGTTTAGTACAAGATGGGCGACCATTTGAAAATTCTAGGCGCTGTATGTGCTCTCCGTTTATCTCGGCATTTGTTTCTAGTCGTCTTGTACTTCATTTGCCACTGGTATTTAACAATGTCGACTCAGAAGCGGTGTAGTTGGAGATTGCGCTCCAACTGCCAATAAGACGTTCACGCGCAGGCACCTCTTCGTGGGTAACCATTGTCTTTCAAAGACTGCGGGAGCCCTTTTATATATATATATATATATATATATATATATATATATATAAGAGAAAGAAAATGAAAAATGTAGGTTGAACTTTACAATAAAAATTTATTGTTCGACTCCAAAAACAATTTACAAATCCCTTATTCCGTTTCAATTCTTGTTATTCTTCTCATCAGAGGACATAAAGGAATTAGCAAATTATATTTGTAGCTATGCTGAAAATTGCTAGTTAAGGATTAAGTAAAACCGCAATTTATCGTTGTTATTAATTGCTAAATAAAAAAAGTTAAAAAATATTAGATATGTAAAAAAATATATATAAAAACAAACCGCGTATAATATTTCAGCTTGCATGAAAATCCTCTCAAGTTGATCCGAAATGCAAAATAGTTCTTTAGAGAGAATGGATTCCAAAATAAGTCCAGGGTGACGATGCATATAATCCGCATGGAAAGCCTCCAAAACAGCTTAAATAATTAAAATTGTTTTTTTCTCCGGGCAGTGCCGTAGCCAAAAGAGAAGACTGTCCCCAGTCAAATGGGATCTAATAGTAAAAAGAGAGAAAAAAACAGTATGAGAACATTCATCATCGGCTTAATTAGAAAATGTCTAATTAAATCAATTAAATTATATATATATATATATATATATATATATATATATATATAGATAGATAGATAGATAGATAGTTATGTGTGTATGTATATATATATATGTATATATATGTATATGTATATATATATATATATATATATATATATCTACAGACATGTTCTGCGATATCATGGCTCTTCTAACAATGACAAAGATGGAATTGTAAACTTTGATTGGGATTTCTTACTCTATACCACCGACGGTCGATACGATGGCATATATTACTATGCTAACATATATTTATATGCCGATTAAAGTTTGCTTGGAATTCTCTTTTCTTTTAACAAGATTTATACATTATAGTTAAGTTGCAACCGTCAGCCTTTGCTCTCGTATATCTTGAATTAAAGAAGTTTATCTTTGGATTTGGACGATGCATATGTTGCGTGCGAGCAGGAAGTAATACGAAGCCCCTTTTCGTGATAGCCCTCCCCCACGCTTAAAACAACGCTTACCTTGTGCATTCCTTCGTTTGCAAACGAATTCTTTATATTAGAATTCTGAACAATGATGAATAAATGCTTCAGAATTCTTGTATGTCGTATTAATCTCCCTGGCAGACGTATTATTTTGAATAACGTATGTCAAGCTTATCTATAAATTTCTTTGTTTCACCCAAACCGCGAGGGAAAATATATATCACAAATATATACTTAAACATAGCACATACGCTTATCTAGTAAAGCATGTTTATCCTACAACCGAAGGAAAATTCTAAGGACAAAGCTATTTTAAAATACGTCCATTCATTCTGTACGCTTCTTTGCCCTCTCGTTATTCGATTGGAAATTTGTAGTTCCTATCTCCGGTTCTTACCTATAAGACATTAACAGCAAGAAATTATCTTCTTACCCAAAGTTTCAAATCACCCTCTTCTTCCTTAAATACGACTTCCATGAACAGAATCTTTCAAATAATTATCCACATATGGGTCACATTATTGGAAGGTCAAAACTGCAGCATGATCGATTTCAAGCCCAAGTCAACAAATATCAGTCGAATCATCCTCTAATTAATCAAACATAATTTTCAGTCTTTTTATAGTAATGTTTCATCATACGACTGACATTCTTATTAACACTTATCCTCAAGTGGCTTTTATCCTTAGTAAATAGTGCAGTATTAAATAAAAATAAAGCGATGCAATAATGAATTATGTTAAACAGGTGAAAATGACATTTATAATTAAAGCATGATAGACTGACAATCAAACACAAACTGTTAAAAAACTTTGGGTGACCATCTACAAATCAGTTACGACTGTTGAATCTCTGCATTGAAGTGATGGAAATGCTATTTCAAATTAATGCCACATGCCAATTAAATGCTATTTCAATTTAATGTCAAATACCAATTAAATGGTATCACGTTTTATGGATTGCTTCATATGCATACATCTGAACATTAAAAAAACTCTCCATTGGGATTATACGCTTCTTCATTACCTTGTATCTTACGATTGGGCTTCTATTTTTCTTTATTCTACACAATAGAATTTCCTTTTTTAATCCTGGCTTTATTAGGCATTTAAGGCAAGTTTTTTTAGTTTTTCAATGTATATCATAAATACCAAAATTCATGGCTGCCTATAGATATTACTTTGCTGAAAACATTTCCTCTAATAAGATAATCTATTTATCGAAAATTCATGGATCAATGAAAAAATTAATTATTGTTTTCCGTGTCAAATAATAAATGTGATGTAATTTTTTAATTTACTAAATTTAATTCCAATTTTTCATTTATACATGCTATTGCTCTATCTCGTATATTTAGCTTATCTGATTGGGATTGGCTTATAAATATTGATACTAATATTTATATGGACTTAAATTTTACAGTATTATACAATCTCTAATCTGAAAGTATTTCAATATATATATATATATATTTAAGTTTATGTATATATATATATATATGTATAGTCTAGGAATGTTAATTTAAGGGATCACCAATTGTTTATCATGTTTACTATATATATATATATATATATATATATATATATATATATATATATATATATAATTTTTTATTACCGTTTTATTTGTTTGGTTACATATGTTTCGGATGTTGGACCATGTTTACGAACCAACAGCCTCGTCAAAACTTACAGAACTGGTTCAGAACCATTTCTGTAAGGTTTGACGAGGCTGTTGGTTCGTCAACATGGTCCAACATCCGAAACATATGTAACCAAACAGATAAAACGGCAATAAAAAATAAAACCAATATTTTCTCTGCAATAGTATTGAGCACTCTATTCAGATTTTTACTAATTACCAGTTTTACTATATATATATATATATATATATATATGTATATATATAAATATATATATATATATATAATTATCCGCCACCACATGCTTCATCGTTATCAGCATGGCTGAACTTTCGATACTCGAAACCAGGACTGAAGCTCGAAGTCCCACCATTTAACCAATCTCTGCTAGTACTTTTCTGAAGATTTCATTTATTTGTCTATTTTACCTGCAATACTTTTGAACGGAAAGCACTCTACCTAAATGCTAATCGTAGACAACTTTTCCTCATCAATATTATGCCCCTAGATGTTGGACAACATATATTTAAAAATATCACCATCCACAGACACATGTTTCATCGTACTGATATTCATTACTGTGGCTAAACCTAACAAAGATTATTTATTTTGCTTGCAAATCTTTTGAACCGAATTCACACTAGCCAAAGGGTTATTGGAGTAATCTTTCTGCATGACTGAACTTACAGAGATTTAAAAAAAATTTAAAAATAGATGAAGGATTTTCTACTCCGAGCTTGAAACTTAAGATTCCATACTGCTCTTAACTTTTGTAATATTATAAATACATAATCGAGCATTGTTGGATGCCTTTGTGTTCAATGAAATAAAATATTAAATATGTATCTATATATTATTTCAAAATATTTTGCATGAAGTTTATTAGTTTTATAAATATTGATACTAATGTTTATATAAACCTTGATTTTACAGCCTTATACAATCTGTAAGCTGAAAGTATTTCGAAATTTCACTTTCAGCTTACAGATTGTATAATACTGTAAAATCAAGGATAATATATATATATATATATATATATATATATATATATATACTATACACCACCATCTATATATATATATATATATATATATATATATATATATATATATATATATGCCGGATATACGGCATAATGTTGACACACCGGTTCTCGTCAGATCACCGAAGTTAAGCAACAGTAAGCCTGTTTAGTACAAGATGGGCGACCATTTGAAAATTCTAGGCGCTGTATGTGCTCTCCGTTTATCTCGGCATTTGTTTCTAGTCGTCTTGTACTTCATTTGCCACTGGTATTTAACAATGTCGACTCAGAAGCGGTGTAGTTGGAGATTGCGCTCCAACTGCCAACAAGACGTTCACGCGCAGGCACCTCTTCGTGGGTAACCATTGTCTTTCAAAGACTGCGGGAGCCCTTTTATATATATATATATATATATATATATATATATATATATATATATATAAGAGAAAGAAAATGAAAAATGTAGGTTGAACTTTACAATAAAAATTTATTGTTCGACTCCAAAAACAATTTACAAATCCCTTATTCCGTTTCAATTCTTGTTATTCTTCTCATCAGAGGACATAAAGGAATTAGCAAATTATATTTGTAGCTATGCTGAAAATTGCTAGTTAAGGATTAAGTAAAACCGCAATTTATCGTTGTTATTAATTGCTAAATAAAAAAAGTTAAAAAATATTAGATATGTAAAAAAATATATATAAAAACAAACCGCGTATAATATTTCAGCTTGCATGAAAATCCTCTCAAGTTGATCCGAAATGCAAAATAGTTCTTTAGAGAGAATGGATTCCAAAATAAGTCCAGGGTGACGATGCATATAATCCGCATGGAAAGCCTCCAAAACAGCTTAAATAATTAAAATTGTTTTTTTCTCCGGGCAGTGCCGTAGCCAAAAGAGAAGACTGTCCCCAGTCAAATGGGATCTAATAGTAAAAAGAGAGAAAAAAACAGTATGAGAACATTCATCATCGGCTTAATTAGAAAATGTCTAATTAAATCAATTAAATTATATATATATATATATATATATATATATATATATATATATATATAGATAGATAGATAGATAGATAGTTATGTGTGTATGTATATATATGTATATATATGTATATGTATATATATATATATATATATATATATATATCTACAGACATGTTCTGCGATATCATGGCTCTTCTAACAATGACAAAGATGGAATTGTAAACTTTGATTGGGATTTCTTACTCTATGCCACCGACGGTCGATACGATGGCATATATTACTATGCTAACATATATTTATATGCCGATTAAAGTTTGCTTGGAATTCTCTTTTCTTTTAACAAGATTTATACATTATAGTTAAGTTGCAACCGTCAGCCTTTGCTCTCGTATATCTTGAATTAAAGAAGTTTATCTTTGGATTTGGACGATGCATATGTTGCGTGCGAGCAGGAAGTAATACGAAGCCCCTTTTCGTGATAGCCCTCCCCCACGCTTAAAACAACGCTTACCTTGTGCATTCCTTCGTTTGCAAACGAATTCTTTATATTAGAATTCTGAACAATGATGAATAAATGCTTCAGAATTCTTGTATGTCGTATTAATCTCCCTGGCAGACGTATTACTTTGAATAACGTATGTCAAGCTTATCTATAAATTTCTTTGTTTCACCCAAACCGCGAGGGAAAATATATATCACAAATATATACTTAAACATAGCACGTACGCTTATCTAGTAAAGCATGTTTATCCTACAACCGAAGGAAAATTCTAAGGACAAAGATATTTTAAAATACGTCCATTCATTCTGTACGCTTCTTTGCCCTCTCGTTATTCGATTGGAAATTTGTAGTTCCTATCTCCGGTTCTTACCTATAAGACATTAACAGCAAGAAATTATCTTCTTACCTAAAGTTTCAAATCACCCTCTTCTTCCTTAAATACGACTTCCATGAACAGAATCTTTCAAATAATTATCCACATATGGGTCACATTATTGGAAGGTCAAAACTGCAGCATGATCGATTTCAAGCCCAAGTCAACAAATATCAGTCGAATCGTCCTCTAATTAATCAAACATAATTTTCAGTCTTTTTATAGTAATGTTTCATCATACGACTGGCATTCTTATTAACACTTATCCTCAAGTGGCTTTTATCCTTAGTAAGTAGTGCAGTATTAAATAAAAATAAAGCGATGCAATAATGAATTATGTTAAACTGGTGAAAATGACATTTAAAATTAAAGCATGATAGACTGACAATCAAACACAAACTGTTAAAAAACTTTGGGTGACCATCTACAAATCAGTTACGACTGTTGAATCTCTGCATTGAAGTGATGGAAATGCTATTTCAAATTAATGCCACATACCAATTAAATGCTATTTCAATTTAATGTCAAATACCAATTAAATGCTATTTCACACTAATGTCAAATACCAATTAAATGCTATATCATACCAATGAAAATATTATTTTAAAACTAATGTCATATACCAATTATATCATATTTCAGATTTAAAGCGTGATAGTTGAAAATGCTATTTAAAACTTAAGCGTAACAGATCGTCAAAACTAACATTTTAAAAGTGAGACACAGACGGAAATTATAATTATTTTAAACTTCAATAACATAAAAACTAACATTTTTAAAGTGAGACACAGACAGAAATTATTATTATTATTATTATTATTATTATTATTATTATTATTATTATTATTTTAAACTTCTATTCAACCCAAGCAAAACATGTTGTCACTGATGCGCAAGGGGCTAATCTAAAAGCGGCCAACTTGATGGAACCAACATGGCTAAGTAGTGAATTAAGTGGTAAGGATTCTCTACAATGAAAATGTGGAATACTACTATTAGTTGGGTGAACGAAGTATTTTGTTTGAGGGAGTACAAGTTCAATAAGCTTATCTAAGCAAATTCCGCAGCCGTACCTTGTGAGGCAGGCACAGGGATTCAAAATTGCAGCGATGCCACAGGTGTTTATGTTTTGCAGACAGTGTGGTCCAGGTCAGCAATCCTTTTTTGCACATTGTTCAAGGTGAGGAGGCGAATGGTTGCTACACTAATGCAAATATAACAACAATATTCAATGTACAGGCGAATGTTGCCTTTCTGCAGATGAAGGATGCAATCAGATATGAGGAAGTTTTTGAACCCGGTAGACGGAAACTTTCCATTTTATATTGCATGAGAAATTCAGGATAGAGAGTTTTTATCAGAAGCATCTTAAATGAAATGTGTCCGTTTAATCTATTAAGCTATGAAAATGCGATTTAAAGTGAGCATTTCATTGTTTAAGGTAACAGACCAAAGAAAAATATAATTTCAAAAAGAAAAAAGTGATAAAAAGGACGATTTTCCTATAAAAATGCTTGGACGTATCTAAAATAATTTGACATATCTAAAATAATTTGACGTATCTAAAATAATTTGACATATCTAAAATAATTTGAAGTATCTAAAATCATTCAGTAAGTGCTTCTAGCGAAACAAAAAGTTTGACAAACCATTGACGCAATGTGATAGAGCGAATAAAATTGTACATCAAACTCGAACTCGATAGACTGGCCGTATGTAAAAAAGTTTCTAAGATAATATATGGCCATTGAATACGCGCGTTTAGCGATGGAAATGCCGAATGAATATGTGACATACAAAACGATCTACCAGAGACGTCTTTAAAAAACAATTCATGTCCCTAAAATATATGTGCATCTCCTTAGCTTTTTGACGAAGAGCAAAATATCGTATTTGCTCTGATAGTACACTCCATCTTTTCTGTCTTCAGTCAAAGAAGGAAGTTTTTTTTTTAAATATTCGACTCAATCCAGCGTGTCTCTTGTGATGAGCTGGATTTTCCCCTTGTTAAAAGCAAACAACTTTGTGTTGAAGCCTGCTCTTGTGAGTAGACAAGTAAATAGAGACACAACATTCATCAAAAAGTTTTAAAAAAAACTTCGTTTTAAGAGTTAACGAGAGGGTTATTAGCAACAGTCCGGATGAATATCCTCACTCTGTCTCCTATCCGCTTTTGCAACGGAAAATGAAAGGAAATGAAAGAGAAAATGAAAATTCAACCATTTAAAAAAAAAAAAAATTTGATGATTGCAACCTACGATGCATTTTAGTTCACATCACATATTTTTGTAAAAAACAAAAAACAAAAAGAAAATTGTTTAGTAAATAAATTCTATCTAAAATTTATGTATTCGTTTCTTCTTTTTAAAAACAGCATTTGTTATGAAGATTTAATGTTATTTAGTCTAGAACTTACTAAGATTTTAATGGAATACATTATTTATGTTTGCTTTCGACAACATAAAATAAATATATTACACAATTCTACATCAGCAGATTCAAGTAGATCTTATAATTGAAACAAGAAACACACATATACAAACACACGCACACACGCATATATATATATATATATATATATATATATATATATATATATATATGCGTGTGTGTGTACGTACGTACGTGTGTTTATATATATATGCGTGTGTGTGTATACGTACGTGTATATATATATATATATATATATATATATATATATATATATATATATACATGAATAGCAGACTTGTCACATGTTAGAAAATAAAAATTATTTGAAAACCAGAAAATGCCAAAATAAAATCAATTGATATTTTTGTCTGAAAATTACCCTTATCAAAGACGACTGTTCCTTTTAGTGTTTCTTTTTTAATTTTAGACGTTAAAGTCCTGACGTTTAAGTCCTCGTGGAGAGAAGAAAAAAGAACGTCGGTACTTATTGATGATTTCGGATGTAAATTAAAATTATTGGAAAAACAGGTGATTTTCAAATAAAATTTATTGAAAAAATCATATATATATATGTTTACATACTGACGATGGAGTTTGAGGCCGAAATATATTTAAAGTCTAAATTTCAAGCAAGTAAAATATTTGTTCATTTTCGTAATATTGCGTTGTGATTTGGCTTTCAAGCGCACCTGATGCGCATTCTATTTTTTCATATATATATATATATATATATATATATATTAGGATGAAATACATGATATTAAATAATATGAAGTATCATGAACAAAAAATCTATGAAAAGATAGTAAAGAATACGATTAAACAGAAGTATGATAGAAATAAAAATCAAACGATAGCTTAACTGCTATTTTTTTATCAACGAATGTTACAGACATCTAAAATTGACGTATCTGTTTTTCATAGTCATCATAGTGGTGTGAATGACGTTATAGAAATGCGAAGTGTTTGTGTGCGTGTGTTTGAATTGGTGTTTAACATAAACAGTTTACGACAAACGGGACGGATACACATTAATGAAAGGCAATTCATTAACTTCAATTAACGTACCTTTTGTTGTACTTTTCTTGCTCCGTGGAACACTCGTCTTAGAGGCGCTGAAAATAAAGAACTTTCCAATTTCGATGCATCATCTAGTTAACACGAAATAACCATTTTTAATCTTTAAATATAGCTTTATAATTATTATTATTATTATTATTATTATTATTATTATTATTATTATTATTATTATTATTTCTGTTCACAAGATTGATGTGTTATCTCGAGAGTTGGGCTGCAATAGCGGACCTCACCCAGTGATTTTAGTTATTGAAGCTATCCTATTTTCTCTATTTTATGTCCAACACTTTCTGAATGATTCTGGCTGTTCCAAATAAACAAGGGTTTCGTAACATTTCTGCTGTTATTCCCAAATCCAACTTTCCATTTGTCAAAGTCTTTCGTCACCGATCCCAATGCCCCTACTACAACAGGGATTACCTCAACTTATTTCAGTTTCTAAATCCTAGCAATCTCATATTTCAAGTCGTAATAATTACCTCTTCCTTCTTCCCGAGGTGAGTGTCAAAGAGGCAAGACAGGTCAATCGGAAGGCACTTTTTCTTTCTCTTCTCAACTACAGTGATGCCCGGCCTATTATGCTCCAGTGTTTTGTCCGTTTGTATGGGGTGATCCCATAGAATCTAGCATTTTCTGGACTCCAGTGTCTTTTCAGGCTTGTGTGTGTATCACTTTTCAGATCTTTCAAATCCCCATTGTTCGCACAATTTCCAATAGATCAATTTTGCAACATTGTCGTGAATTATTTCCTTATATTTCTTCTAATTTCGGGCATTCTAACAAAATGTGAAACACTGTTTCCTCTGCAGCACCACATACTTTACAACTTGAACTAATATGTTCACTATATACTCTTTTTCTCAAATTATTGATCGCTTGATCTTGAGCTACTATTATTTTATTTTCAGTCTCTTTCCTTAAATAACCCTTTCTTAGCCATCCCATGACTTGTCCCTCTTCAGTTTTTCTGTGGCTTTGTGGAACTGTCCATGCAACACTTTTTCTGATATCCCTCCCTGATGCCTTTTATGGATATCATCTCTTCTCTTTCCATGCTTCTTGTTCTTATTATCTACTAGCGGGTCGGCGTTGCCCGGGGGTGGAAAGGTGTGGGAGGGTCAATAACATTAGGAAGTCCGGGTGGAGAGAGGTGTTTAAAAAAGTGGTAGTAGGCAGGCAGACCTGAACCCGTGAAGCGAAGGCAGAAAAGTAAGTGAAAGAAAATCTGACGTCTTACGCTACTCCATAACACGACCGGAAGTCAAAAGCGTTCAAATTAAGCGAAGACAATCCAACCGATATGATGACTTGCAAAAATGGCGACGCAAGAAACAAAAACAAAATAAAAAAACGACCCTCATTGTAGAAAACTGCCCAGTTTAGGGTGAAGAAATTAATGATTTTTGCCAATTCTTCCATATCTGCCGTCCAAAGTGTCGCGCATTAAAATGATACCGATCTCGTGAGGATCCGTCGCATCTGTCGAACGTTTTTGCGGAACATACAAACACACACACATTTTCCCCTTTATATATAGATTTTTATTATTATTATTATTATTATTATTATTATTATTATTATTAACTTTATGCATTAATAAGTCAAAGATAATAATAATCAAAATTAATGAGATTGTCAGCTTGATGATTAATAACACCATGCGTAGTTAAGAAACGATGGGTGAGAATGATATTACTTAAAAGGACAGCTCGACATGTATTCTTTGATATTGAACTTGACTACGACTACGTTGTAATCAGATAAGAAGTTCTTGGAAAGAAGTTCTGCTAATGGAAGTTCCGTTTGGTTTTGATACACAGATAAGAATGGAAAACAGAATGGCGTTAGCTAGATGGGTATGTGCTGTGAGTTACACGGGGATATGAGAGATTGTAGCCTTGTCGATCACGTAATAGGAAAATAATGAGAAAGCACAAACAGAGCAGTAAGGTTTATTCTATGATAAAGAGACTGTATAGAAGTGAAGTGGCCACCTCCACTAAGTCCATTATCAAGGGCTTATATGCATCAAAATTGTATTATGAAAGAAATTATTGGAAATTTATTAAAGCGTGTACGCCAATTATAAAGCATGCCACATTTAACACAAAACATTGCAAAACTACCTGCCCAGAGATGTTTTTAAAGCGAGTCGAAGAATTAACTAGGATTTTTCGTACAAACTAATTCTATTACTAAGATAATTTCATAGCTATCACATTTGATTGAATACTGGGTTTCATTTAGCAACAAGAATAAGCCTCACTATATATTCGTTCCATCTGAAACCACATTCTATAATTTAAAATCGTTTTCTCATTATGGAGCGCTGTCCCACATGACATTCCGTTCTCTGGTTGACTAAAAATAATATTTTCATCGCTTTCATGACAGTTGGGGGTTGTTAAAATAAGAACACATATTCCCCAGTTCTTGATAAGATTTCTCGTCGGAGACATGAACAAAGAAAACTCAGGACATATATTAGTTTACTAGCTGGAAGACTTGAGGTTTCTCGGGATTTAACTATGCTCAAAATATTACTTTCTTGTATTTTACTATGCTCGGTTCGCTTTTTATTTACTAGGAATAAACTGAAATTTTGATAAAATCTCTGAACTAATGCTTTATACAGATAAGTTTAAATTACATTAAAATAAGTACTTGAAGCTTGGAGGGAGTTCTGTCCTTTTAGCATTATTGAAGAAGACCCATGACGTCATTGAGGAGCAAGTATAAATTTCCGCGGTCTTTCCTGAAAAAGTTTTATGCAGATTTAAATTTCTTCAAGATATGATTTATTTACAGTTTTAAGGGAGGTTCTGCCCCATAGTTCCATTAAGGGGTATTTAAAGATTCGGGACGACTTCCATTGGTTTTTACAAGAAATTTTATACTTTTATATTTCAACAAAATGTTTGAAAAACAGGTTTTAGAACTGTTATTCTCTAATAGATTTTATCAGCAGTTTTTTATCCGCTATATTTTATATGATATATATATATGATATATATATATATATATATATATATATATATATATATATATATATATATATATATATATACAAAGATTGTTGGCGCAAATTATATATATATATATATATATATATATATATATATATATATATATAATTTGCGCCAAGAATCTTTGTGTAAGCAAAGAGAGTAAAGCCATAATTTAGAACTTATGGGTATTCGCTGAGATTGTGTCTTCTTTTTTTACTCCTATTCTCTATACAATTTCTTTTTTTTACCCTCGCAATTAATATATGATCTTTTGAGCTCGTTTTTAAACGATGTTCTCTCCCCTGTTGCCAACGTTAATCCTGAAAAGGGTTGGCTGAAAAACATCTCGATAGGGTGTTTTTTTTTCTGGCCAACCCTTATTTATCTCTTTTATCAAATTTATGTTTAGGGGAAATATACTTTAGAAGTATATTTTAGTCTTCTTTTCGAAAGTTTCATTTTAATTGTTTATGTTTAAACTATAGAAAAACCCCATAAACCCTCAGGTATTAATTATGGCACCACCTTCGGCATGATTCAAAATTGTTAGAAAATTATGCATCCATAAAAATCTTTATATATATATATATATATATATATATATATATATATATATATATACACACACGGCAATCTAGGAACAGACGAAAAATGGAAAAACATGAAATATGCAACAAATATTTTTAGCAAACACGCTCGTATTATTTTTTTCTATCGATTTGTATGATTTCAAAGTCTTAAACAGTAATTTTCTTCAGTATCTGTTTTTGATCTTCGTATCGTTTAAAAGATCATTGAACATATAGGATCATAAACTTATTGATACTGCAAATTATGATTCAAATAAATTTTAAACAGTTTCAGAAAGTTTAAATAAGAGCTGGTAATGAATAAAATTTTAAAGAATTTTTGTTCTAAAATATAGTACCGACTAAATCTTGTTTTCAAATAAAAACAAAGCCACAAACAGTTTTGGAACTTTAAAACTATACAGTATAGTACAAATTAAATTTTATCTCGTTTAGCAAAAGTCACTTGTGTTATATTGTTTTTCTTTTTGTATTCTCGAATGTTAAGTATACTACATGATTTCCTACATATTACACAAAAACACACACTGATCTTTATTATAGACCGAAAGATTTCTATTTCTTTTTTAAAATTTTTCTGTCAAATATTTCTCTATTTCTAAGCGTTACAAATTACTAGAAAGATGTTTCACGAGAGGCGCCATCATTGATCGTAATCTGGCGACTAATTTCCGCTTCTTGAGTGCTCGTTATTTCGGATATCTTACAGATTATCTTACTGCTGTGAAAACTGATAATCGTTTTATTTTGGCTTTTGAATATACATTGAATTTTCATGGATTAACTCATAAAGTGAAAAAAGGAAAGAATGGCGTTTAAGCCAGTCATATAAAAGGGGCATTCAAAAAATATATATTACAATAATAACTGAAATGAGAAAAATTTGAATAATTAATATTGCACTCTAGAGAACCTACTATTTCTTTTATAAAATTATTTTATATAAACTTCTTTCCAGTTAACGAAAAAAAAACATTAAAAGAAATTTACGTGCGGGGTTTGAACCTACAAACCATGTCATGCAAAAAAAAAAACTAAATAAAACAAAAAACAAAGAAAAAAACACGTAAATTTTGCAGTTAGCGAGAAAAAAAGAAATTTGCGTGCGGAGTTTGAACCTAAAGGCCACGTTATGCCCCCCCCCAAAAAAAACCCCAAAAAACAAACAAACAAAAAACAAAGTTTGCACGCGTTAAAAGTATACGAAAAAAGAAACAAGAATTTAATTTTACGTTTGTTTTTTTCATCATTTGTTCATGAGTTCCTGATTGTTAACAGGTCTGGAAACATAGTTTTCAGTATTAAACGATCGTAAAAGTTAATATATTATTAAAAAAATAACTCAACTCTTTATTATCTATTATTTTAATAGGAAACAAACATGTTATAATTATTTTAAAAAAGACTAAAACAGCATCTGCTGATTTCAAATATGGGATTCGTTCTTCTCTCGTATCAGCCAATACCGGTTGATGTGTGAACAAACCGACAGACATCGAAGCCTTCAGACTAGAATCAAATTAAACTTTGCTTCTGACTAGCCAATGTCTATTTGTTATTGTTGTGCCGCATTATTGATAATCTAATTGCTATAAGCTATTTTAAGAATTAGTTATGTTGTCCAAAAATTCAGTACTCAAAGTTAAGACGCCGGAAGTAAACTCGGTTTACATAAATATGGAATGGAACGGAAATCACTAAACATGGAGCAAAATATGAAACCTTATAGAAATAGTTTATTTAAAAAAAATATTTTAATTTTTAACACTTCTTGTGCTATCATGAAACCATAAAAAATAATTAACTTTTATTTTTTACATTTCTATAAATAATTAATTTGGTTTAACACTTGTAATAAAATCAAAACAAACAACTAATGAGGATTTTTATTATTTGTATTCCTATAAATATTTGTATTCCTATAAATATTTGTATTCCTATAAATATTTGCATTCCTATAAATATTTGTGTTCCTATAAATATTTGTATTCCTATAAATATTGTCATTCTGACATAATGTATTTATTTCTTTTACATATCACAGAATTTTGTCATAAATAATGTATGAAAGATTTTTATTTAAACTTCTTGTGTTATAAGAAGGACTTATTTTGAACATTTGTATGAAATGTTTCTGAAAATGAATAAATGGGATTTTATCATAAATAATGTATGAAAGTTTTTTTTATAAACATTTCTTCTGCTATAAAAAGAACTTAATTTCGTTTCATGTTTAGTGACTTCCGTTCCATATTAAGGTAAATCGAGTCCACTTCTGGCGAATTAAATTTAAGTACTGAAATTTTTAGCTTTACTCTTAGTTAATCAAAACTGACTGCTAATATGAAATATTTTTTTAAAACACCTTAAACTAAACATTGGCAAGATTGACAATCAGTTTTTAATGTGGGTAAATTCTAGCTAACCAAAGTGTCAGCTTAATATGGGTGGTATGAATTATATTTTCCCGGGTGGATAAGGGTTTCACCTCCTTAGAATAAGGGTAAAATAGATACTACACTTTAATCCTAGTCTGAAGGCTGCGATGCCCGTCGGTTTGTTTACGCATCAACCGGTATTATTTGATTCTAAAGAAGAACAAATTGCATATTTGAAATCAGCAGACATCTGTTGCTGTTTTAGCCTGTTTTTTTTTTTACCGGACCAGGTAAAATGCTCTTTGGTCGTACAAGATATCTTCACTACAAAATTAGAACACCAACAGTTATAAAAAAATAACAAATAAGAATAGAACTGGTATTATGGCTATCGGGTAGAGAGGTAGGATACTCATTCATTCCTGGACAACGCTTGGTAACTTCATGTGTTTTCATAAGTCCACCAATTAAATATTTCTTTTTTAAATTAGTAACTTTTTATTAGATCGTTTAAGTCTACATACGCGATTCAGTTATTTCTCGGACGCTGGATGGGGGTGAGTTGCAGGCATATAAAAATATCCAGCTTTTCTCTGTCCCGAATACTTTTTATGATTATATCACATGCTTAAGTTTGTTATTGCAACGAGAAACCTCTAAAATCTGCACCAGGAAAAACCGTTCTGAATCATGCCTATTTCCGTTTTGGTCACATGCAAGCAAAATTAATTCTTAATATTTTTATTTCCCATGATCTTCTGCTGATGACTTGCAAGCTTTCGGATTTAGTCACATTAATCGTCCTTGAGCTTAGAATCGAAATATGTTTATTTAAAGACTCAAATTGACGACCATTAATAAAAAAGCCGCCAGTAAGACCAGTAAGAAATACGAAGAATTTGACTAAGTGAGAGTTCAAACCGATTCAACCCATGATACCGACATTCATTCATCTAAATACAGTTTATTTCTATCCATGCACAGGTCGCAGATTTGAAAATGTCAATAATGTTAAAAGACCCCGCCAGAAATTTTTTGTTTGAAAGCCAGAAAATTAGTACTTTGACGAAAATTCGAGGTCAGCAAAAGGTGGTTTTATTTTTTTTCAGTGGGAAGGGCGAGAAAATCCGCTGAAATATATAATTTCAAAATAGCCACAGACTAATTTATACGTTAGCTCTCGGCATTTATGGGCGCTTCTTAGCCCCGAGTGACTATACTCGGCGACTCATAAGTTTGGTATCCTAAAAATAACATTTTAACTAACGATAACTACCCAGCATTTCTCGGAAAACTGATTGTTTTCATTTTTTTTTTATTTCATGCTTTCTTTGCTCATACACGCTTTAAGTCTCGTAATTTAATATATATATATATATATATATATATATATATCAATATATATATAATATCAATATATATATATATCAATATATATATAATATCAATATATATATATATATCAATATATATATAATATCAATATATATATATATATCAATATTTACTATATATATATATATATATATATATATATATATATATATATATATATATATATATATATATATATATATGTATGTGTGCGAGTGTATGTATTTAGGGGAAAAGATAAGAAGAGACACTCAGTATAATTGCAAATGTTTTTTTTTCGCTATGTGTTTCGCGTTAAGGGGAATTTGAATGATCAGAGCTTATTTGTAAGTAGTTTTCGTTCGTGAAATACATTGCTTCTGTATTGCTTCCCTTGTGATTACAGCTTGGTCGCCTTCAAGTTTAATTTTTGCTAAATTATTGTTAAAAATTAGCCCATAAGTAATAAATACATATTATTAGTCAATGTTAGGGCTTAAATAGTTTCTCCCATCTTTTTGGTGACAAGCATTTCAGTCGAATTAATCCTTATCCTCAATTAGTTATTGGCCTTGATAAGCAGTGGTCTAATAGTAAAGGAATCTTTCCTTTTATATATTTAGGTGAGTAGGGAAAATGTCCTAATTCTAAAGGGTTTTTTTTTTTTTTTAGTGGAGTAAGTATTTTAAGTACGAAACATCGGAAGTAAAATAAAATAAATTTGCGCAAAAACGTAGTGGAAGAAGAAGAAGAAGAAAAAAAAACGGGGGAAAAATAGGCTATTGATATGTTAGACCTATTAAAATTCGGTTTGGCTTTGAAAATTCGACAAAATTACTTTCAGCGTTAGGTATAAATTATTTCTAAAAATCGATCAATGTTGTTATAAATAATTGAGGTTTATCATTTATAGCAACGCATTTGGTATCAGTTCTAGGAACGCATCTATCTAGAAAACATGAGAAACAGACAGACAAAAAAGTTTTCTCTTTTATAAATAGAGGCTCATTCAGTGACTGCATGTTGGTGTGCAAAAATGTAACGAATGTAGTTAATTTGTTTACTATTTCAAGAAAATATTCATCGTGACAAATAGATTTCCGAAAATATACAAGTTTGACATCGGAATTTGAAAAGCTGACTTTAGTCTTGAAAACGTTTTGCTTAGTAAGTGGATGTTTATATAATTAAGTGACGTGGCAGACAAGAACCGAACTTGTGAAAAAGACAGAGATAGGTGAGTGGTGATGTAGTCAGTGAATCAAATTCGTTCGGCGAGTTGATGGTCAACAAGTTCAGCTTCGGGTGAAAGAGTTAAGTGAGTTCTAAATAGATCGTCAAAAAATGAAAAGCAAAGAGGGAACAAAAGTACTATTTAAAGTTGGTTTTAAAAAAAACGACGTCACGTAGACAAACTAACGTATGGTTCTCGTCTAATTTCTGACTTTGAGCTACGCCCATGAAGACGTTTAGAAAATAAACAACAAACCACTTTCCCTTTTCGCACACTGAGTTAGAAACCATATTTTTGATCTGGTGCAGTTAAAATGTTTGTGAGGACTAATATCATGTGTATAACACTGCTTTTCTGTCCCTGCTCACTTTAGCGTATTTAAACAAATGGTTAATTTAGTTTAGTTAAAAACACAAAGTGAAAAATAAGACCCGTACAGAGTTCGAAACTGTGCCCCAAAAGAGTGATCACCTAACGTCTTTAAGAGTAATAATAACGAGTTGTATAAGAGAAAGCTGAATTTTCAAAATTAATTTATTCCCCAAGCTCTAGGATAAATCTTTGTTATACTAACGTTGTAGCTATGATGTCCTTGCAATTGCGTCGAGCAGCGATTACGGTAATGGAATTAAAATGCATTTCTGACACTATTATATATTGCACTGCTATTTGGTTAAAGCTCGTGATAAGCAATATCAGAAACGTTTAATGTTGTCCACGGGGCTTGATTTTTTTTGTTTTAAATCCTTATAAGTACGTTTGATTACGTAGTTATAACCTTCTTGCGTGTCGGATCGACTGTGACGTAGTGATGGAACTAGCGTGCTTCTTTAATCCGAGAACAATACCATCGAAGACTCTTGAAAAAAAGTCGGCGCATAAGTGTCCCTTTTTTACAATGCCTCACCACGGGACAGAGTTAGACACCAGGGTCGTTTTTTTTTTAATGTGGAGAAAAGGAACAAAAATAAAAAAAATGTCTTAGTCGTGAAGGATTTCTCCTCCACTGACAGAGAACAAGAAATTGAAGTGCAGCATCTTAAGAACAGATACTACAGTTTGATCTTGCCCCTAAGGCCAAGCCAATTAGAAAACATCTTGAACACGATCGCTATCCTCACTGATAATGAAGAGCCATTGTGATGATGAATAAACTTCAAATAATAAACTTGTAAAAAAGCAATTTGTGTTCAATTAATCATATGCAATAATCCTTTAAAATTCGTTTTAACATTAAATGATCTTAAACGTGTTGTTATGCATTTTTATTTTTTTACTTTGTTAGGCGAGTTGTACTTTTACATGAGGTTACTAGGGTTATCCCTTAGAGTTGTCGGGTCTTCTTATAGTCTTCCTCGTTGGTCTCAACTATTCGTAAACTTTCAGGATTGCGGATGTTTTCCGACAACCCCGAGAAAAGCAAACCTCATAAATTGCATGCAAAATCGGGGAAGGTCTGGCCCAGAACACAGAATGGGATCGCACAGAAGCGATGTTGTATCAATTGATTTGCGCTTGCGCAGCTGACACGCCTTTGATTCTCACATGCAACGAAAGAGACAACAAAAGGACAAGATGGATCCTGATGCCGACTCCTCTCGGATTTTTACCAGAATCTTTTAAGATAAGTATCTCTGAGATTAGCATGTTTCCACCGTCACTACCGCCGAAAGAATTATGCCGAAAATCAGACAAACTAACATCTTAATAAAAAGGTTCATCCCTTTAAATATACTTTATGAACAAATCAATGGAGGCGTTCTTATGTCAATCTTAAATTTCCTCGTTCCAGATTAAGATGCTTACAATGTCGAATGCTGACAAGAGATAATTTAAAAAAATGCACGGATCAATCATGCATTAACAGAAGACCAGAGGGTACTACAGCAAAAACACTGTAAGCTACAAAAATGATGTAATATTAAGTAAAATCGCTAGAAAATTCATAAACCAACACAGCCAATACGAGTTGTCGATTTTTTAAAAACAATTTTATGTATTTTATACTATCTTTATATATTTTATAGTATCTTATATATTTTATACTATCTTTATATATTTTATACTATCTTATATATTTTATACTATCTTTATATATTTTATACTATCTTATATATTTTATACTATCTTTATATATTTTATACTATCTTATATATTTTATACTATATATATTTTATACTATCTTTTTATATTTTATACTATCTTCATATATTTTATACTATCTTTATATATTTTATACTATCTTATATATTTTATACTATATATATTTTATACTATCTTTTTATATTTTATACTATCTTCATATATTTTATACTATCTTATATATTTTATACTATCTTTATATATTTTATACTATCTTTATATATTTTATACTATCCTCATATAGAATGACTTATATACGGAATATTGGATAAGCATCAAATAGACCACACTTAAGATTAAGGTTGGTTGAATCAACCGAATATCGGTTAACCCTAGAGACGTGTGTGTATTATTAGATCCACTAGTCGGTTACATACTTATCCACTATGTTAAACATCCCACTTAGAAAAATGACACACACACACATTTTCTATCTCTAAGAGAGAACCGTCAGGTGTTGCTTAGATTTTTAATGAGTTTAATTCTATTGAAGTAATAATCCATTATTTATTATTATTTTTAAAAAATTAGATGTGATTAAATATTTATGTAACTTCTCATAAAGAATCATCCATTCTTCACTCTTTCTTAATAATTATAAACAGGTTTACCAATGTTTAAGCATGAGGTAACATTATGCACAACAGTATATTGAAGAGAATATACATAACAGCGACCTTTATCGTGAGCTTGATATCTTAACCACTAAGCTATTCATGTAAAAAGATGAATTTCAATATGACAAAACAATAGCAGCTACAGGCACAGAACTGTATCTCTTATGTTTATAGGAAAAGTTTACTTGTAAAACACTTATATTTAAGACGTAATTTCTATGGTTGTTTTCATATTAAAGGAAATACAGACAGAATGGCAGACAGGCGAGAGAGAGAGAGAGAGGGGGAGGGTAAGTGAGTGAGAGAGACAGAGAGAGAGAGAAGGAGAGAGACTGAGAGAGAGAAGAGGGAGGAAGGGAGATGTAAATACAGATAGATAAGCATTGATTATTAAATATACCAAATTGTAATCTGTTTATCGTTTTAATTTTTTATAACAGGAAAAATATTAATTATTTTTATTAAAAAAGAAATCAATAGGAGAACGGATCAAAACAGCATAACGGAGATTGTCAGACTCCCAGTCACTCCCAACTGGGCAATTAGACTATCTGTTAAGTTGTTTTTGGAAATGAGAGTCATAATTATATTTGTATATCTCGTCGACAATGTTGAAAAAGGGACTGTAACTTCCTTAACAGAACAAAACCCATCATGCTCCGAGAAAACTTTTACACGTGTATAAACTTTTATATTTTAGGAGCACTCTCTGGTTTTCCTTTTTATGAATGGAAACGGGGGACCATTTTAGTAATATCAGGTGCTGTATGTGCTCGGAGCCTGGAGAGAGAGAGAGAGAGAGAGAGAGAGAGAGAGAGAGAGAGAGAGAGAGAGAGACCAACAGGTTATTTTTGTCCAAGACACTCTGCATGAAATAATGCAGCGCCCCAGCCACGGCCTCGGAAGGTTAAGGAACTCATTCATCCAAACGGACGGACAGACATACATTGACGTTCTCTTTTATTATATAGATTAGTTCCCTTTATATGTGTCCTTATTTGATAGTAATCACTTGTCACTAATAATAACACTAATGTTGGTAGTATGTCAACTGCTACTGATGTCCATGGTATGTTGTGATGCATGACCAGTGTAGATCTTTTCAAGCGTAACTGTCATTAAATAATACTGTGAGTAACGAACGTGGGATGTTTTTTTGTGTTAAAATAAACAACAAACAATATCTATATTTAATACTTTGTAACTATAATGTGATTTATAGCAAATAGAAATAGATTTCAATTCAGTAATTTTTATTATGCTGCTGTTTACATTGTAGAAGGTTTTAAAGAGCTTCTGATTTGACCGAGTTAAAAAGAAAATAAAACAACAACAGAATAAATGCTACAAATTCTTCAATGCATAGTAGTATACACCTCAGTTCATATGCTAGAGAATTGGACGATAATGGTCAGGGTTATTAGTGACTAGCGTACGGGTTTCATGTTTGAATTGCTCGCTACTGCTTGCAACACTGATCAGTTATAAAACGACAAAATATTTTTTTTTACACAGTTATCACCACTTATCAAGGCCCGGAAGCCACTCATGGATAAGGGTTATTGCAAGTACATTACGTTAGTGTGGAGATTTGATGAAGTGTTTACTTAAGGGGGCGGTTCATTAGGAATTTGTTAACATTGGACTTGAAGACATCCAAGTTGTAGTCCGGTGGGAAGCAGGCAAACGGAACAGAGTTCCACAGGCGTGCAGTTCTAAGAAAGAAGTTTTGTTCATGGAATCCACGTTTTGATTTGGGCACAGATAAAGAGTGGGGGAAATTTTTCACAGTGGATTCGGCTAGACGGGTGTTTTTCGTGAAAGATTGGCGAGGGGGGGACCAGAGATTGGAGTTCAGACGAGCACCTGCCATGGAAATAACGATAAAACAAGGATAGGCTCGCAACGTCTCTTCTATGGGAGAGAGGTTGCAGGGTAGAGAAAAGGGCATCCCCCACTAAGCCACGAAGTCTATTTTGTACTCTGTCAAGGCAGGATAGGCTGTTTTTTGCAGCTCCTGCCCAGATATGGCAACAGCATTCCATCCTTGGACGTACTTGGCTTTTATATAGATAGAGAATTGCATCAGTAGTGAGATATCTTCTGGAGCGGTAGAAGGATCCCACCATATTTCCAGCGACCTTGGCAACAGACTTGATGTACGTGTTCCATTTCAGATCAGGAGTAAAGGTCAGACCCAGAAGCTTGTCAAAACACGGGGCCTCACCCAGACGAGAACCATCCATCACAATTGATGCCAGATGGGGATCAGAGCATTGATGATTTAAGGATAGGAGTTTGGTTTTGGATGCATTAAAGGTAACCAGCCACATCTTCCCCCACTGAACCACGCGCTCGAGATCAGAGGAGAGAGAATCAGAGAGAACTTTGTCATTTACAGCCTTTGATGTGTTGCCGTAGATGGTCGTGTCATCTCGTACCGACTTATATACATATAGTATCTACACCCCATATGGGTGTAGCATATGATGGAGAAAATTATTTACATTATTACATTTAGCATAACGCAGGGATATGTAGCAGAATCAAATGGGACTTTTTTTCTTCCTCGAATCAATGCCTCTCCCCTGTGCTATTCGGCCACATCTTGACCAGTCAGGGGTACGGCGCATTGATACTTCCTATCCCCAAAGAAAATCGACTAGCATCCGGTTTGAAGAAGAACAACTCTTTCTTACGCAGAGGGACTCCAAACGGAACGGACCTCCTTTTCCTCTCTCTCTCTCTCTCTCTCTCTCCACCTCGGTGTTATCTCTACGGTATCGACGATTCCACTGGAATAACTACTGCGATAATACCAGGTGCTGGAGTCCAGCTTTCTACAACGAAAATACCAGGTGCCGGAGTCCAGCTTTCTACAAGGAAAATACCACATTCTCCTCAATAAACCCTTTCTGTGTTACATTTTATGAAGTTGTTGCGTTTTTTATTTCAAAAGCTTGTATCGAATTATTTATTTTATTGGGGTGTGCCCTAAAAGCATTACAAACCCTAAAGATCTTTTGTAAAAAAATGAGTCTTTTCGGTTATTAGTATAGCAACACGTAAATAAATGTATTCAATAAAACATTGTAATTTTTTTCACTCTTAGTAGCAAATTTATTATAATACAACAGTAGACACAAGTGGTTATGGTTAATAATTACGGTCGTTCGGGTTTCAAGTGAATTCGTTGTTTCGAATACGAGTTGGGATAATTGTTATTTGCCAATCAGTTCACCTGTGCTATTTGGTATGTTTAATGTCTCACGTGATTTAAAAACCGCTCCCCAGATATTGCGGACATTTTTACGGTAAAAAGAAATGGACTACTAATTTTTTCAATATTTACATCATTAATATATGAAATTATGTGGTCAGATTTGGAGAACTAGAAACTAGTTAGATAAATCACTATTTTATTCTAACTCACCTATTTTTTTATCATGAACCATGTTCTTATCAATAGAATACTGCACTCGCCTTCCTTTCAAATAATACTTATTCTCTATCAACGCTTTGTTAAAAATGTACTCAGGTGTCATTAATCACTTTTTTAGTGTCACGTGCTTATGTTATTAATAAAAAAAACATTTAACACAGTCGGCTAAGTTTTAGGGGGTTGTCTTACTGGCATCGGTATTTCAGATTTTTTTTTGAGATTCTATTTTAAATGTGTCTCACAGGAACTCATTCGGAATTTCGTTTCACTTAACTTTTTTTAATATTCCGATGTCTTAATTGATTTCTGTTCATTTATCATATAAATTATTTTCCTGATCATTTGAGTAACTGTACTATATTTCCAAAAAGTTTTCTTAGCACGATAGTTTTGATAGAAAACATAATCACTAACCTTGTAACTTTAAAACGTTTCGTTTGTTTTTTTCGAACAAGTTTATTTTTCTGGAAAACCTATTGAGAATTGATCGCACCTTACGTTCAAATATCATTCCTGCCGGTAGTAATTTCCCAACGATATTGACACGCGATGTTATCCTAAAAATAGTCAGAAATTTCTGAATACTATTCTCGCCTGCACCCAATTTTTATTTTCTCTCCAAGCTGTCTTATATGTATCAAGCAACCTTTCAGTCTGACTATTAGATCTTGTGTTATAAGTTGGAGTGTCCATATTTTCAATTGTTAATGATTCACGATAAATGCTTTTACAGTGAACATTGTCATATTATGAGTTACTATGGTTTCTGGTACATCAAATCTGCTGAATATCTCGTCTAAAGCTTTTATTGAAGTTACACTTTAGCATTCGGCTTTCTGAGTACCATAGAGTGACGAAATTCCTTCAATAGAATAGCATAAACATATAAAGACAATACCTGTAATGAAAATGGAAGAAAATCGATTAGGTTTTAACACATGGATGCTGCAATTGTCTTGCTGTAGAATGAAATCATTCCCCATCTCTCTTCTTACCATTGGTAGGGCTTTCTCGTCCAGCAACTGTTTGTAGCTTTCGCTGTTCTGTCGTCCTTTAAGCCACCCCAGCCATATATTTCCATGAGCAAAAATGATACCCCAAACCATAACTCCTCCCCCTCCTCCTCCCATCTATCGTTTGTTCAGTGCAAAAGGCTCACACTTCTCGACACAGTACACCGTCCATCGGGCCCATGGAACTTGAAACGCTTCTCATCAGTAAATATAACTTTCTTAAAGTCAACATGCTTTGTTAACCACATTTTAGCACTTTGTATTTCTTTGTTAGTGTAATTTTTTCTTAGCCTTTCTATACTTCAAACCAATCCTATGCAGAGTTCTTTGTACTGTTCGGACGTTTACATCCAATTCACATTTCTCCTTCACTTTTCTTGCTGAAACTTGTTCTCCAGATGCCAAAAGCCGTGTCACAGTCCACTTCATTCTCCTTTCAGTCCTCTTGCAAATTTATCTTTTCCGTCCTCTCTTCTTTTTCCGCTCGGAGTTTGTCTTCAGCATGTATTCGACCGTTTCGACAACTTCAAATTCATGACGATCCTACCTTATTAAACTTAATTGTTTTGCTAGTACAAGAGAACAGGTAATTGATTCTAATGATGACAGGTAAGTGTACAAGCAGAAAAATTGCATACAGCAACATATACATAAACATAACTCCTAATAAAATAGAACTTTTTGTCAAAAATAACGTCGAGCAAGTTTTCGCAAAAATCACAAAAAACTAAAATTATCAAAGCCAAACTAAAAAAAATGATTACACTAGTAGTGGATTTTCACTTCTCAACCACGTACTTCTAATCTCAAAAGTTTTTGGCACTAGTAACCACCTTGACCTACTTTTTTCAAAGTGTCCGAAAAATATTGTCGGGTACCTGTAGCCCCAATAATCACAAATAGAAAATGGAGATATATTCACTCCTTTTTCTTGTGTTCATGCCAGCAAACTTGTTTTTCACGTTTAATATTTACGCACATGTACCCGCTGCTTTCTTAATATCTTCTAGGTAACTAATGGACAGTTGTGACAAGTGTTTTTATACTTTTCTTTTCTTCTCTTTTGATATCAATTTTTATAATCCATTAGCAACTTTTTAAAATGACAAATATACTATTTTGAATTCATGATTCAATAAGATGATACTCCATCGTAATAGCATGTTGGCGGTATAAGTTGTAATTTCTTCTTTAATGCAAAAATTGACAGAAGAGGTTAATGATCCGTTTGCAAAATAAACGAACTACAATAAATATAGATATGAAACGCCTTAACCGCGAAAATTATAACTAACCCGTCTTTTTTAATTTGGCTATAAGTTTTCTCGCTCTCAATGCATGCGTATTTAGTTTACTTACTCCATCACTCAACTCATGCAAAAGTACTGCACCGATTCCGTTTTCCATTGTGTTTGCTCCAGCAATTGTTCGGATCATAATATATTTTTATTTTCGAACGAATCTTTGCATTCCTTTAACAAACACTTTTTTATGCAATGATTAATTCACATCGTATGGTTTCGAAATGTAAAAACTATGATAGATGCTTGTAGCTTCATTTTATTATCTAGCGCAAGCATATTCTTTATTGTTCCACATCTGTTCATTTTATCCTTGTTTATAGTTTGTCGTAAATATTCTATTTTATCCAAACAAAAATCACATTTATCTAATAAAGCAAAAAACACATTTCTGTAATAAAACAAAAATCACATTTCTGTAATAAAACAAAAATCACATTTATCTAATAAAAAAAAATCACATTTATCTAATAAAACAAAAATCACATTTCTGTAATGAAACCTTTAACCTTGTTTTCTTCTTATTTTTTCTCAAATGTGGTTTTATATTTTTACGTTTAATGAGAATCTCGCCCAAGGATACCACCGCGAAATCCAACGCAGTTAACATGGTATCCACTATTTGGTGAAACAAATTTGGCGCTACCTTCAAACCAGAGGAAAGTCTTTTTAATCTGTATAATCATTTGTGTGTATTAATAGTTTTATGCATTGTTCGGAAACCTTTATTTGCAAATACGCCTCTGACAAGACAATTTTTGTTGAATATTCTTCCTCTATTTAATTCTGAAGTTATATTTTCTGGATTAGGAGTGGGTAACCATGATCTTTATACAATTATTTAAACCAGCTGAAAAATCAGCACATTCTATCAATTTGTTATTCCTTTTTTATAACATACACTGTTGGACTTTCCCAATCAGAATAATCAAATTTTTAATCACTCCAATCTCTTTCAGTTTCTGTAGTTTGCTTTCAATGAGTTTTTATGACGCCAGCGATAGCTTTTTGATTGAAAACTGGCATAATCTTGTTTTCAATTCAAATTTGACTTTAATTCTCTTATAGACAATTTTTTGAATTTTTTTTTTTTATTTGATTTGCAATATTTTCTGATTTTCTTTTCCCGTATTTAAACCTTTACACAAGGTCTTCATCAGATTTCCCGATAAGATGAATAACACAACCCAATCTTATAACGAATAAATTAGTGTTACGTCCTGTTACCACGTCGATATCTGTTTTATGCGTTTAAGGACACGTTTATTAAAAATTATTCTCTAGATTTTAATATTTTTACTACAATGCCTATTCTGTCTGTATTTTGTAATTTAGGTCGAACTATTTTATTCTATGCTATCTCGTCAATTAACGGCAAATCAATCCCGCTGTTTACTAAGAATATAACTTTCCGCCGATTTATTTTCACGCCTAAAAACTTTTCTTTTGTCATAGTTATTAATTTCTTTTCTAGATGCAATTAAAAAACATCTTCCCGAATTTTTTCTCATAACTTTTTCCACATATATATCCTTTCCGGTTTCAAACATATGCATTTCTGTTTTTATAAACCAGCATACATCAGTAGCATATTTTATTCTCCGAATACTTTATTTTCGGTTGAACCTGTTTTCTTATCCATTGCATCTGGGCTATTTATTTACTTTCAATATTTTTATCATCTCATTTTAAGTTTATTAGTTTTTGGCATTCTTTAGAAATTTCTTGCATTAATGACAATAATCTAGAACGAATTTCTTTTTAATTATTAGTTGTTAATCTTGGCAAAAATTAAGCATTTAAACATGTCCTGTTTTCTTCATTTTATTCTAAGTAATTTGCCCTGAGAGTTGGCTTTTCTTGTGTAGATAAAAATACTCTTCTTTTTGCTTTACAATGCTCAGGCATTTGCAGCGAGTACGGAAAACGCTATCCAAAAATTTCAGACAAAATCTCTATAGTTTTCTTGAAAGTACTCTTTCATTTGGTGCGACGAATGGGGAGATGGGGCAGAGAATTGAGAGTTGATGCAGAGAATTGAGAGTTAGTGCAATTTTCAGTGTTACTTCTTGGTCCTTGAATCGTTTAGTCCTCTGGGTTCTGCACCACCAACTCTCAGAATGATCTGTTGTTAGTGTTTTTAGAATAATATCTTATTGGTTCAAATACTTCTTCGAAATCAATGTTGTTGAGGCGGATCCTTTAAATACCACTTTGTTAATTTCAATACTTTGTCATTTGAATACCACACTGTTTATTCCAATACCGTTTCGTCGGTTAATATGAAACACTGGGGTATTTTAAATTCGTCTTTTCAACGTGCGCTTTAGAATCCTTATCGCCAGTTGTTTTTGCCTTAAGAAAGACTCATAAAGAATGACATAAACAACAGGTTTAGGTAGAGACAATATATTGTACAAAAAAGTAAATACAAAGGAAGGTTGCCTGTATTTCCGACTGTTAGGTTAGACAGTCTGTAGTCTAACGTTGTGTTGTAGTAATTTCCCATGAGAGTATTGACTTTTGGTTGAATTAATAATGGTTAGAAGACTTCATTATGAGTTAATGGTAAGTCTCGCTAACAGTTATGTAAATACAAGATGATCAAATCAAGCTAATCTACGTAGAACGCGAATAGAAACTATATCTGCTCATCCCGTAACTCGTGAGTCATGCAACTTGGTTTGTCGGAACAAGACTGGCCTTGTGTCAAACATGCGGCAAAAATATTGAAAGTAGAGTAAAACAGGATAGATTTATGCACTCATGCATCGAACACTACGCTAGACTCCATCATATATATATATATATATATATATATATATATATATATATATATATATAATTTAATATTTAATATAATATATATATATAATTTAATATTTAATATAATATATATATATATATAAATTTATATATATATAATTTAATATTTAATATAATATATATATATATATAAATTTATATATATATATATAATTTAATATTTAATATAATATATATATATAAATTTATATATATATATATATATAAATTTATGTTTAGCTCTCTTGATATATACAGATATCATAAAACCTTGCTAATAATAACTTAATTGTCTACTGATTCACTGAGTTTACCTAATTACTGCATATCAACCGACAGAATTCGTATTTTTTCGCAGCAATTTAACTTAATTGCTTCGTTCCAGATGAGATGAGAGGATGTGACAATCTGTTAATTAAATGACACAATATTCGCTTGTGTGTCATGTCAAGCCTCGCACGGATTAAATAAAGTTGGCGTTTTATTTTAATATTAGGACGCCCCAGTAATGGAAAATTCCAGAATCACGCTTCAAGCGAATCAACCGTTTTTTTAAATAATAATAATAATAATAATAATAATAATAATAATAATAATAATAATAATAATGATGATGACGACGACGACGACGAGTACGACGACGGTGATAAGAAGAAGAAGAAGAAGAAGAAGATGAAGAAGATGAAGAAGAAGAAGAAGTAGAATAAAAAAAAATGCTTGTATTTTAGTTAACTCTACACCTAAAGATTAAACAAAAAATGAGATCGCTGATTTCCAAACGTGATTTCGAAATATCTGGTGTAAAATATTTAGACTCATTCCGACTGACATTGGTTTAAAATTTACTACATAAATAGAATTATATTATCATCTTACATATACAGTTTTAATAAACTAACCTGTAGATTTTTTTTACTAAAATGATTTTGTTCTCATTTCACACACTAATCAATGCGATATAATTTTTTTAATAAAATTATCATCCTCGTAATAGTCCTTTATTCTTTATAATCCTTCCGATTTACTTAAAAATTAAGATAGATTTTAATTTACTTCCGTTTTCTATATGTTATTGCATCCGTTTTTATTTTATTATAGTAGACATTCCAAAATAAAGTTTATTGTGTATCTACGGTTTGCGGCTATTTCAGTTCCACAATTTATAACATTTTATATAATAAATTCATATAAAAAAACTTGTATATTTCCAGTTTCTTGCACAGACATAATTAACACGAATCATCTAAAAATCTCCAGAACCTATCTCACTTTAAGAGTGTCCACCCTCTATCTATAGGTTTTGAAAATATAGTTAGATCATGGTGTACTAGATCTGTTTTTGCAATTAAATATAATTTTATGCTTATAATATAAAACAAAATAATGCCATTTTTTGCTTGATAGATTACGTTCCGTGTCAAATAGTTTTTCTTTTTAGTATTTTGCAAATACATTTTCCTGTGTTTATCTTTTTATTTGAATATTTTTATTTTTATTACAAAAATTATTTATTTCGCTTTATTTTTATTACTCACTAGGAGTTATCACATAGCTCATCATAAGAGATTGCTCACTGACAACAACTGGCCGTGTTATCTAGAATATTGGTGACAACAAGTCTATCTAGATTTTCAGTACTCTCCACCTCTTTCGGTACACTTTGCAAACGAAGCCGCATCACGCAACAACCGTTTTCATTTGTCATCATTAGAATTTGTGTGGCAATAAACCTCTTCAAGGCCCCTCTTCACACACATCTAGTAGAGGTCTGATTAATGCTTCCTTTCCTCGGTCTTTCCATCCTTCTCGACTCACAGTTTCAGTTTTCTTGATTTCATCTTTTTGTTTTACCCCTGTTGCTGTTTCTATACGACTAGTTAGTGTTTGTAGTTTATGTGTGTTAGTGTCTGCATTCAATTGTTTTCCTTAATATTTCAACCGATTTCCTTATTATTAAGCCTAGTATCTTCTCATCCATCCTCCTAATTCGAGTCTTCCATTCCCTTTTCTATGGTTTTCGGGATTGTCACTAGTGCTTCTACTTTTATTGTGTTATTATTATTTATACGACATATTGTCAATTGTAATAAGTAAATAAAAGACATGTCACTGATAATAACAATAGAAGCCTAAGTGACTCGGATTTTTAGCACGTTCTGATTCTATAACTCTCGCAAATCATTCTATTTGTCGCAGTAGCCATTTGCTATAAAATTTTCGCTGATAATGATCGTTGTTTTTTTCGAGAATTTGTAATGGAGTAAGTTTTGCAAAGGTTCTAATACTTTCAGTATCATTCCATTGGAGATCTGAATGGCAATTTGCCCGAATGAACTCTTGCTGAGTGAAACATAACAGTTTCAATTATTTAGAAAAACTTATATTAATTTTTTTTTTAGACTTTTATATATTATTAGCACTTGGCTTACAACTGGCCATTAAAAAAAAAATATGTGATGCACCTCCCATAACGGGCATCTGTAGCCGGGTTTGACAATCTCTGTTGTAATATTTTTGGTAATCTATAAAAAATTTCTTGATGGGCGATTAAAAAAAAAAAAATCAAAGAAACACACAAATATTTCTACAAACAAAAACGTTTTCCTTCAAATAATCGCAAAACTGATAGGCAAAAAACAAAAGAAAAGAAAAACACTAATGCCTTAAGAGAGCACTTCTAGATTCATAATTTCACACGCCTTGTCCTGCCAGTCAACGAAAATGCTACCAACCCACACATCACATCAACCATCACTCGCACCATGGCCTGTCGTCTGTGACTTTTATGTATCAATGTATTTCAGCAGTTGTTTTGAGAGCGATTATTACTTTTTCTTTTTAAGGGTGTTTCAAAAGATGGGTGTGGATGCACACCAGAAAGAATAAACATATGTTCTCAGTTATACATACATACATACATACATACATACATACATACATACATATACATATATATATATATACATATAAATGTATATATATATATTATAATAAATCCATATTCTTGTCTGTTTGTCTACAATGACGTCATATGTTATATATAATGCATAAGCTATGACGTCACCTATTACGTCATGTACAGAGCAAAAATGAAAGTAGATTCATAACCAATACTTTATTGATTATCATATTGTACCCAATATACAGTAGTAATTTCAACAGTAAAACAAATTTACTTGGGTGCCACCAGCTAGAATAAAAACCAAACCATTTAGCGCTCCAGGCTTAGTCGTTACCTTGTGATCTACATACGCATATAAAAACTGGTAAAATAAGCTTTTAAAAAATAAGCTTTTAAAAAATAAGCTTTTAAAAAATAAGCTTTTAAAAAATAAGCTTTTAAAAATAAGCTTTTAAAAAATAAGCTTTTAAAAAATAAGCTTTTAAAAATAAGCTTTTAAAAAATAAGCTTTTAAAAATAAGCTTTTAAAAAATAAGCTTTTAAAAAATAAGCTTTTTAAAAATAAGCTTTTAAAAAATAAGCTTTTAAAAATAAGCTTTTAAAAAATAAGCTTTTAAAAAATAAGCTTTTAAAAAATAAGCTTTTAAAAAATAAGCTTTTTAAAAATAAGCTTTTAAAAATAAGCTTTTAAAAAATAAGCTTTTAAAAAATAAGCTTTTAAAAAATAAGCTTTTAAAAAATAAGCTTTTAAAAAATAAGCTTTTAAAAATAAGCTTTTTAAAAATAAGCTTTTAAAAAATAAGCTTTTAAAAAATAAGCTTTTAAAAAATAAGCTTTTAAAAAATAAGCTTTTTAAAAATAAGCTTTTAAAAATAAGCTTTTAAAAATAAGCTTTTAAAAATAATCTTTTAAAAATAAGCTTTTAAAAAATAAGCTTTTAAAAAATAAGCTTTTAAAAAATAAGCTTTTAAAAAATAAGCTTTTAAAAAATAAGCTTTTAAAAAATAAGCTTTTAAAAAATAAGCTTTTAAAAATCCAGCTACTGAATAGGTTAACATTTCCTCTCGCACATCAAATCTTTTCTCCCCGAGAGCTTGATTAAAGTAGTTGTTGATGGGCAGAAATCCGAAACTTACAGTATTAACGCTGGCGTGTCTCAGCGATCCATCTTACGGATATTCATCAACGATCTTCCCAATCATATTCTACGATCATTCGTTTATATATACGCAGACGATACTACCATCTATGGCAACACTTCAAATGCCGACAAAGGATCAAAATATTTCTGATTTCTTTGCTCCGATCTTGGACGTATGATACAATAGAATAAAAATAGCTAGTTATATTTGATGCATTCAAAACTAAACTTCTCTCTTTTTACCACCTACACGTATACTTCTACTTGACCCTCGTTGAAGCATCCTGCTTCGACACACTTCGAGGACTGACCTTCACCCATGACTTGAAATGGAAGGTCTACATCAAATATGTTGCTAAAATCACTAGAAAAATGGTAGGATCATTTTACGACCCCAGAAAATATCTTACTCCTGGCGCAATTCTCTACCTGTACAAAAGACAAATACATCCCAAGATAGAGTACTGCTGCCGTATCTGGGTTGTAGCTCCTAAGAGTACTCTTTCCTGTTTTAACAGATCCGTCTTCGAAATTTAGTGGGCTAGTGTCTTTTCGCTTCCATACTTCCTCTTTCTCACAGAAGAACCTCTGCGATTCTACCTCTGCTCTGTTGTTGTTTTCACGGTAGGTGGTCGACTGAGCCCACATTTGTAAAACGTTAGCAACAGATACTCGTCTCGCAACATCAACCGTCAACAGTTTTTTTTCGTTCTCTATCTGTGCTTAAAACGAAACGAAAATTTCAGAACTGTCATAAAATTTTCTAGAACTCTCTGTGGAACACAATATCACAAGGCTGCTTTACAACTGACTATAACATGTTCATTTTCAAATCTAATGTAAATAAATTTCTGTTGAGCAGTCGGGTTAAATAATTAAACCATAACCAAGTTCCCCCATCATTGATCGTGTTGTCTCACCATCTATCAAACACTCATTATCCTAGAGTGGCCAACGGTCCTTCATTGGTGGTACCCCTAATACAAAGAAATATAATTGTATTAGTATAGCGGTTTCTACTAGTATGCTTTAAACTTCTTTTTATTAAATTGGGTTTAAACTTGTATCATGTGACAAAAATATTTCTATGTATATTATTTAAAAAAAAAACATGGAGTTAGAAAAAAATCAATAAAACAACATTGCCGCTAGCGATTCAAACATTTAATTAATGTTTCATTTTGAAATCTGTAACAAAACAAATCAGAAATTTGTTTCATGACAAAAAATGCATATAAGAGCCACCTTCAATATTATGCAACAATTTGATGATAAGATTGTTTGCTAAAAACAAATTAGATGAGATATTCTAAAGGTTCCTATATATAATTGAACCAAGTAATCCGTATTTACTTCCCTATTTAGAAACTCAGAGTAAAAGATGAGGCGTCTGTTAATGTGGGGAAAACCCTACTTAAAACAGAAACTCTTTGGATAGTGACAAAACTTAAAATTGATCCCGTCTATGGTGATTATATTCTACTATGACTGAAAACAAAACAGTTACTACACTACTGGTTTGCTTATAAGGATTGTTTCCAGATTGAATATACTATACTAGAGTTACTTATGATGCCATTGTTGCCCAATCAATGTACTGCTTCTTAAATACGCTCTTCTATGCACTATTCTTTTTTGGCGAGAATTCTTTGGTTGAGACCCTTAAACACTTCTCTAGCTTTTTTTGGCTGAGAGAAAAGTAGAGCATCCTCTTTTCTATCTCCAGTCAGTACATGAGAAATCCCTCTAGACTGAAATATTTTTTCTTTTTCTTTCAGTGTAGATACCCCTCCTCAATTAAAAATCGACCTTGTGTTTAAATATCTCTTCGTGAGGGTAGATAAATAGAAAAACTTGTATGAAATGGTGTGGCTCTAAACAGCTTAATCTAGATTTTCTATTTTCGAGAGACGTCCTATAAATGAAAGACTATGATATGAATCAAAGCTTTTATAATTTATGCATTTTCCTTTCTAAGTCATTATATAGCAGTGATTAACTATGTTCCTTCAATGGAATAAATATTACACATAGCTGATTTAATCATGTGTCAGGCCGCCAAACTTCTATAATACAATAATATACAATGGGAAATGCGTTCGTAAATACATAATTTTGGCGTGAATCAGAATATCCTGCTTTTTGTGGGGCAGAGTATAATACAAAACACAAACGAATCGAAATCTGTTACGCGGACAGTTTTCCTTCCTCTATTCAACCTGACCTTTTCTCATTCTAAAATCTCGTCAGAGATGGTAAAAATAAAATAAAGTTTGTGAGAAAAAAATTCTAGCGTAAAAACAAAACAAGTCGAAATTGTCGTATTCAACATGTGTTCCCTTGTTGAACAGCTGAAGAAATTATAAGGACTGAGAGTGGGGCGTAGCATGAAAGAACAACTGTGGTCTGATTTCATTTCACGGGGAGATCTATTAAGGAGTGGAGGAGGGAATATAGTCGGTTAAGGAGAGTCGTGGGCGGAGTTGAACTAACATGAACGCCAAAAAACAGCGGAAGTTGGATGGAAGAATCAAAAGAAAGGGATGGAGACTTATTTTTCGAATGAGTCACAAAAAATATAAAACCCGACTTTGTGTCGATTCTCTGTTTCTACTTTAATGTGTGTACGTGCGTGTTCAAGGTTGTAATTCTCGGGAGGGTCGGAAAAAAAAAACGCTTTTCCCCGTTTGGTTTTGCTCCCCACAGGGACACAGACACAAGGTCGTTTTTTCAAAAAGAGAATTTTGTTTTGTGACAACAATAACAATTAGTTCAGTCTAGAAAGATTTCTTCTTCAGCTATCGATAACAGCACCGATCAGAACAGATACTGCACTTTGATCCCAGTAAAAAGATCAAGGAAAACTCTATAATTATCTCATCTCCATTGCCTCAGGGTCAGGAAATTGAATTTAGAAGGACCAGCCCTAAAAGAAAATACATTCTAGCCTGCAAAGAATGACTAGACAACACCTGGGCATTCTCTGATAAAGGCGCTCATGCGGCTAACGAAAAACTAACCATTTCTGAAAGGAAGAAATTAAAGCCTGGATAGAACTTCATAATACCAAAGTCATGTCTCAATTTACAGGGAAAAGCTTATCTCAGCAATAGCCTACACATTATTGGCTTTGAGAAGAGAGGAAAAACTGCCGAAATATTTCATCTTTCATTTTTACAAGCACTGTCATAGAATATGCCCTGATTAAGTCATAGTACATAAAAACGTAAGAATATATACACGTAGCAAAGTTTATATATATATATATATATATATATATATATATATATATATATATATATATATAATATATATATATATATATATATATATATATATATATATTATAGAGGCAATTAGACCGGGAGTCTACAGAGCAGAGTTTATTTTAATATATTAATAAATGTAATAATACTGTTAAAAGAATAGTGACCATATTACTGTAGATGTATAATAAGCTCAATAGTATGAATTATAGAGCTATATTAATATTGAGTAAAAAGATTAATAATTGTGAATTATAAATAAATTTTAAAGTTTTTTTCGTTTTGAAATTGATTTATAATTCACAATTATTAATCTTTATACTATATATATATATATATATATATATATATATATATATATATATATATATATATATATATATATATATATAAACTCTATGCAAAAATATGTGAAAGAAAAGTCAACAAAGGGAGCAAACACTAAAGATTAACTGAATTAACACACATCCAGAAAATTTTCAACAAGATAGCAATACTAAACATTGAGGAAATCAAAATCTCCGCAACAATGCATCATTCGCGAATATGTAAACGGATTACAGATAATAACATTTTTGGTTTTATTACTTAAAAAATGCATACAAATAGCTTTTATGTCAACGATCTCAGAAGTTAAATGATACTATGCTGTCAATAATGACGTAATTTTTAAAGTAACATATAACTCAGCAAATCCCAGGCGTGATAGATGGTAATATTAATTAAAAATGATTTTGGTATAAAATACTAATCGTCAAATGGCATTTGCCAAAGTTTGAGGCTAATCGAACTATTAGTTTATAAGAAATTATTATTTAAATGAAGCTATCATTGCACATTTGAAAACAATGTAAAATTCTTAATTTCGTGTGTTGGTAAATTAATAATACTATGAAAGGAAATAAATGCTTTGGTAAGTATTATTCCTTGTATACTACATCGAAAACAGCGGCTAAGAGGTGGCTGTAGCATAAGCAATGCCGGACGATGCCAGATAACTTTGCTAGTCTAGGACAAATTGGTTGTTTGAAATCAAATTCTAGTTAAAATAAATGTTTATCTATCTATCTATCTATCTATCTATCTATCTATCTATCTATCTATCTATCTATAAAAGTATACGTGTCTGTGTGTGTGTGTGTGTGTGTACATTTCCCTACGCAATGACTCTGTCAATTTTAAGTCTACAGACTCGAAATTTGATATACAGGGTACTGAGATTTGGGAAAATCTTTGTGATCGGTTTTCGGCCAGAAATTTGGCTGTTAAGGGATCAAAATTCAACGATTTGACCTTGGAGAACTCTACCAAACTCCTCCAACAATTTTAGGTCTAAACACTTGAAATTTTAGATATAGGTTCCTTGGACATGAATCTAACTTAATAACTTAATTTGAGCCCAAAACAATAAAGGTTAAGGGGTCCATAATAGGGGTCAAAGTTTTAAAAAATTGACCGGTTTCTTTTTTTTGCGAAATGATAGTATAAGTATAAATTAGAAAGATAATTTTTAGAGAAATAGTATAAACAAAATGGTTTTGAGAATGATCGAATTAATAACAATAATTTGAAAATATGCCTAACCTCTAACAGTCTGACGTTGTCTGAGGTGGAAATCATTTAAGATGACATCGATCTTAGATTTAGACATAGAGATTGAGTCAGTTAGAGCACGGCCACGCAGAGTAAGAAGAAGGCCTGTTAACTGAAAAATGCATGCAGGCGATGTAGGTAAGACTTGTCAGACTGTCAGTACTATATGAGGGCTGTCAGTACTATATGAGGGCCATTTTAAAAAGATCAATAAAACATTTTTAAAAATAAAAAGGAACACAGTTTGATTAATACTGAAACTGAACTTTATTCAATCTATATATCTATAAAAGTGAAAGTGTCTGTGTATGTGTGTGTGTCTGTGTGTGTACATTTCCCTACGCAATAACTGTTTACAGACTCGAAATTTGATATACAGGGTCCTGAGATTTGGGAAAATCGATGTGATTGGTTTTTGGCCAGAAAGTTGGCGATTAAGAGGTCAAAGTTCAACGGTTTGATTTTTGAGAACTCTACCAAACTCCTCCGACAATTTTGGATTTACACACTTGAAATTTTAGATATAGGTTCCTTGGACATGGATCTAACTTAATAACGATTTGAGCCCAAAACAATAAATTTTAAGGGGTCATAATAGGGGTAAAAGTTAAAAAAATTGACCGTTTTTTTTTTTTTTTGCTCAACATACACTTCCCAATACCCGGGCAACGCCGGACACCCATGTTATTATAAAATATAAATATTATCTATGTAAAATTAAGTAATTTTAAAGCAATATACAATTTAATACTGATAAAACTGAATTATGAGTTTAGGAAACAAAGAATTAAAAAAAAAAACATGTTAAACATCAACGATAAATAATTTTAAGAATGAAAACAAACGATAAATAATTTTAAGAATGAAAACAAACGATATTTGTTTTCATTCTAATATACTTGAAACCACTTTAGTAAAGAAAAACATAAGTTAAAACAGTTGACACATAGTAACTTCTCTTGTCTTTGGTAACATTTATCTTCGGCATAGGATCACAGTGTAGTATCTGTTCTGATGCTACAATTCATTTGTTCTGTCCTCGGTCAGTGGAGGAGAAATCATTCATGGCTGAGGCAATTTTAATTTTTTTTTGTTCTTATCCAGAGTGCCCCTTCTTGGGAGCTAGATTTCCCCACATTAAAAACCGATCTTGTGTCTACCTGTGCCCTTGTGGGGAGGCAAGTAAATAAATTAAAAAAAAAAACTATTTTTGACAATTATTCTCATGTAAAAATTATTTTTTTATAATTCTAAAAAGAAACAATCAATTTTAATATATAACGCTAAATCACCACTAATTTTCTTAATAGCTACGCCCCACGCGGTGAATAATTTTCAAACCGACTTTAGAAAAACATATAAAACTTTAAAATAATCGGAAATATTCACTGAAAGGATTTCTTCATTATTAAAGACGTTTTGACAATTATTCTCATGTAAAAATTATTTGTTTATAATTTAAAAAACTAAAACAAAATTAAATTAGATTTTCAACCTTCCTGATAGACTTTTTAGCCTTATAAGAAAATAAAGTTAAAAATATCAACATAATATTTGCTGTATTAGCAATAAATAGCATTGTTTCTTTAATTTATATTAACAATGTTATCAAACGTTACGAAAGTACTTGAATACAGTTCTAATTAAATACATGTTTAATTATTAACAAATAACATTACTTACTTTACTATATTTGATTGGAATAAAATTTTCCCTTCTAAACGCACGTATTCAAATTGAGACTTGCTCCTTCTTTTTAGGAAAAGAAAATATATGTACTTTGGGGCCTTTTGGATAATTTTCCCGGCAATTTGGAACAACGCAAAAATAAACCATATTAGACATCAATCTGAAAACTAGACGAAACTGCTGCTGATAAGAGACCGTTAGTCTAGACCATATACCTACATGTGGATCTGATAATGACGTCACGCTATCATGTGCATCGGCCTTCTTTACTCTCGGTAGCCACGGTTAGAGGCGTTTGGTTTTTGAGGCTGACGAGAGAAGTTGGGTTCTTCAAACGACCAGGCGGCGTGTCGAATCCAATAGACTGGGAATGTCAATAAGAACGGTGGTTGACACTTCAAGAAGAAAGGTACTACCAGAAATAAAGAAATATAAATATTATTTTATCGATGATTTCTGTGTTAGTCTTTTTCTTCGGAGAAGTTGAAGATCTTTATTCCAAGCCCGATTGTCCAAACAGGTGAACTAAGAACCGGCTGAATGGAACCTATCAGACGAGAAAGTATTGTTCCTTTCAAAGTTTTGCAATCTACATATCTTGTGAACAGTTCCTTAAATATTATACACACGTTAACATAATCACTAGACGATTAATATACAAATATATATAGTTATGTATACGCACACAAACCCAAATATATCTACCGATGTTCTGAACCCCTTACATATTAAACGCGCTCGAACAGACGCATATGATGCTGAATGTCTAAGCCGCTCAAATACGGCAGCTCTCGTACAAAAAAAAAGTCTACAGACTCATTTTAGCAGATCGTAAATTAAAATCGCGTGAGAACAGAAAAGTTGAAGAAATTGGAAGATTGTGTTTTCAACGTTGCGCATAAAGATTTTGTCAATGGGAAAATAGAAAGTGCTGCGTTTGTGCAAGTCGATCAAAACAATAACACGTCGACGTTTGAGAGCATGTCGACGACATAAAAAATAAGTTTTCTTTTGTGTCAATTTGTGAGAATGGTTGAAATATGGACACGCCTCTTTACTTCGTAGTCAGCTGAATGGATTGCGTGAAGTGTCAGAATCTAAGAAAATAAATAAATAAATACACATTTTAAAATAAACCTGCATTTCCGATATCAGAAATAGTATCGACATGTCATCTAGATTATTTAATTTATTCAATCATAAAACCTTATTATCATTATTATTTGCTTCACACACGTTAGTTACAGTGATCGGTCAATGATAACAACAGGTGGCGTTCCCTGAAATCTGAGTGAAAACGATTTTCCGCAGATTCCAATACTGTCTGCTTCTTTTGATAACCATTGCAAATCCTATAGTATTCTTGAAACACTTTTGATAATGTTCTTCTAGCTGAAAACAGCCATTGGGTTTCTTCAGAATTGGTATGGCATCGAGCTAACTTACAATTTTCTTTATGTACTAACAAGTCACTGTTTATTAATGTTAAAAAGCACTCGGGGATAATTATTAATGAGCTTGTAAGGTGTATACTAAGATATCACTGTGAGGATTGAAATTTGCTTCTTTAAGATGACGGCTCAACTAGAATTGATTAACATTGAACTTGAATTTAACCGGGGAATGAGAAGTATATTTTGAAAACAAACAAACAAACAAACAAACTAGCAACAAATGTTCATAATTTAAAATAAATATACGATTCTAATACTCCTTGCCTACCCAGTAGAGATCTGAATAGTGCCATCTCTCTTCAGCCCCCCGGAGCATTGAATACCATTTTCTGATGATCTTAGCCCGTTTTTATTTGGATGAGGGCGGGTGTCACATTATAGGATTATTGTCATATATCTACCCTAGCCATTTCAGTCCTGCTGGTTTCGTATAACGTTATTTCTTTATTTCTAGTTACACTGCGTTATTCTATTTTAGTTTATCTGTGTGTTTATCAATGATGCATTATTATGTAAGTTGGCTTCTGCACTCGACGATTTTTCGTAATGTTTCAACCATTTTCATTATTGGATAGTTTCAATAATTTTTTTGATTCCAATTTCGAAACGGTTTATTGTGTTTATACATTTATTAGTGGCCTGTGTGTTCCATATTCCTCTAGTTTCCATGCTCCATTTGACTTTTTCTGCAAGTTTCATGTATTTACTTTATTTCTCCACTCTCCATGATCTGCTGGGACGACTAAATCTACGATTGGGTAGGTTTTGCCTCTTTGTTTACTATTATCACGGCCAGTCTTCTTGCTTGGATGATTTTGTCTTTTTGTTATTTTCATTCATTGAATTTTAATATTAGTGGCTCCTATTCGTACTATTTTTCTGCGTGTTCCACGTGAAGTCGGTTGCACCCCCCGACACGATAACATTTGTTCATATATTTCTTTTCATTTTTCAGTTTGCATTATTATTATTATTATTATTATTATTATTATTATTATTATTAGAAAAGGTTTGGTCTTTTTAATGCTATTAAGAAAAAGCTCATTTTCTTTAACAACTATAATAATCCTTTTCAACCAACTATTGTCATGCTCGATAGCACCCTTCCGTAGAAACCAACGGCCAAACTCTTAAATCGGCATTCACCCATGTGTGCGGTATTCTTGCCACATCTTGATAGGTGCACCAAGCACTAACGTTTACCTTTGGGCAGGTTGAAAAAGAAAATTTCTTACCTAATAAGTATTACACTGTCTGCTAAGCTCAAGCTTTGCCACATTTTTGTGTGTTTTACAAGTACTTTCATTGGATGTGCTCTTACAAACTTATGTAAACACCTCGACTTAGATGAAAGCTGATATTTATATTTTTATATGCGCTAAGATTGAAACTAAAAATGGCCTCAGTCTAAAAAGATTTCTGGTTCATTGGTATAATTTTATTTTAAAATTATTAAATAAAGTGGTATTTATTATTATTATTATTATTATTATTATTATTATTATTATTATTATTATTATTATTATTTCGAAACAATTACGCCTTTCTAGTCTAAAATAGCGTTTTAATTCTAATTTAGTTTTAATAGGCTTTAACAATAAATATAAATAAATGATAGATTTCAAAATTAGTCTATGTATATGGCTATCGATGGGATGATTAATATAATTTTGTTGAAAATAGCAGTTGTCCTAATTTTATACATAATAATCCGATATCAGTGCAGTAAATAAAACTAAATGAAAATGTGAATGTTAAATGAATTGTTTCTTTTTAACTGAACATTAGATTTAGAAATCGGTTAAACGAATCATAATTTTCTATTATGAAGAAAAAAGAAAGGCAAAAGAAAGTGTCTTAAATTTTTATCCAATCAAATTGCACCAAATCTAAAGTCGACAACTACGTCACCCTTTCTCATGACTCTTGTTATATCTCTCACAATATATTGGTGAATTGATTTAGCCGAGGCAAGATACAAGGTATATTAATTAACGTGTGTTTTATTATCGGATTGGTTTTGTGTATGGCACACACACAAACACACACACATATACACATACATGTATGTGTGTGTGCGTGTGTGTGTGTGTGCGTGCGTGTATGTTGGGTATATAAAGGATAAAATAAATTATGTATGAAATCTTAAGGAACGCTCAATGCGCAGTAAAGCAAAGATAAAAGTTAAAGAAAGAAAAACACTACCAAAAATTTTAGTTAAGTATATCTCATTCAACCAGCCTGCTTATTCTATGAGACATGCAATATGGTTTCCGTTCTGCTAGATCTACTGCAGATATGCTAACGGTTATATCTCATAGGATAAGTAAATCTCTCAACAAAGGCTTCTTCCTAGGGCAATTGCTCTTGACATATCAAAGGCCTTCGATAAGGTATGGCATAAAACCATACTTCACAAGATTTCCAGCTACGTTATAACTGGAAATGTTTTCTCAATTATTAAGTCATTTCTCTCTGATAGGCTCATAAAAGTAGTGGTTGATAGGCAGAAATCAAAAGCCCAGAGTATTAATGCTGGTATCCCTCAGGGGTCCATCCTTGGCCCAACTTTCTTCCTGATCTACATCAATGATCTCCCAAAACACATACTTAAATCATTCGTTGACATCTATGCTGATGACACAACCATCTATGGCAATACATCAAAGGCCGTAAATAACAAAGTTCTCTCTGATTCTCTGTCCTCTGATCTTGAGCGCGTGGTACAATGGGGGAAGAGGTAGCTAGTTCCTTTTAATGCATCTAAAACCAAGCTTCTATCTTTGCTTCATCAACGCTCTGATCCTCATCTGGCATCAATTGAAATGGATGACTCTCGTCTTGGGGAGGCTCCATGTTTTAACAAGCTTCTGGGATTGACCTTTACTCCTGATCTGAAATGGAACACGTACATCAAATCTGTTGCCAAGGTCGCTGGAAAAATGGTGGAATGATTCTTCCGCTCCAGTAGATATCTTACTGTTGATGCAATTCTCTATCTATATAAAAGCCAAGTACGTCCAAGGATGGAGTACTGCTACTATATCTGGGCAGGAGCTGCTAAAACAGCCTATCATGCCTTGACAAAGTTCAAAATAGACTTCGTAGCTCAGTGGTAGAATCCCTTTTCTCTTCCCTGCAATCCTCTCCCAAAGAAGAGACGTTATGATCCTATCTTGTTTTATCGTTATTTCTATGGCAAGTGCTCGTCTGAGCTCCAATCTCTACCCCCCCCCCCTCGGCAATCTTTCACAAAAAACACCCGTCTAGTTGACACCACTGTCAATAATTTTCCCCACTCTTTATCTGTGCCAAAATCAAAGCGTAGATTCCATGAACAATGCTTCTTTCTTAGAAGTGCATGCCTGTTGAACTCTCTTCCGTTTGCCTGTTTACCACCTGACTACAACTTGGATGTCTTCAAGTCCAACATAGACAAATGCCTAGGTAATCTCCCCCTCAAGTAAGACGCTTTATCAATTCTCCAATTCTAACGATTACTACGATATTATCCCATAGATTACTGTACACGCAATAACCCTTATTCCTGAGTAGCCTCCGGGCCTTGATAAGTGGTGACTACCATGTAAAAACAAATGATACCCTTTACCTTTAGAGTTGAAATAAATTAATAATGAGATGTAACTAACAGATTCTTTTTTGTTTTTTAACACTGTATATATATATATATATATATATATATATATATATATATATATATATTAATTTTTTAAAAAGTTTGTTTTTGAAATATCGTTACTTTCAATGTATACCGTTTTCGTTTAACGGGTCTAGATTGTTATTTTAAAAAACAGTCACCGTTAATTTTGAGTTAAGCTTAATATATCTATTTAATAGGTTCAGAGCATATATAATGTAAAATTCTTTTGAAAATTCAAAGACTCACCTTAATATGTATTATTTATAAAATGTTTCCGATTTTTCCAGTGTAATATTTGACATTTTAGGAACAAAAGAAAGTAATTCTTATATATAACTTGTACGCTCAACACTAACATTTCCTACTGAAGCGTGTCCCAAGCCAACAATACACAAATTTAGTCCCTGTTTAATATTTTTTACTTTTTTCTCTAGTGGACTCACTCTCTCAAATACGTAATGTTACCGAAGGAGTAGCAAATGTTCTACCCTGATCCAATCCAGTCCTTTCACTCAAGACGAAATCACCGTATAGATTAACTTTATTGCATGTAGTCGAACTATTATTTGACTTCTAATATATGAATATTCGCTACACACTACATTGCGCTTTCAGATTTAATTAACAATCGCTCCTTTATTCTAATTGATTTAAAGGAATAACAATTTAAACCGAAACTACCTGTTCACACTACATATCAAGGTCGCATACATTTACTTACTTTTCAAAATAGGAAGTCCTAAAACCAAACACATCAACTAGCAGCAACATGTCCGATTTCGCATACAAATAATATAAAAACAAAGTATTTTTACAAATCATGCTATTGAACTGGCTTTCTTTACTTCAATTTAGAAATACAATTAGAAAAACTTTTAAAAATCTCACTGCTCATACGCATAGAATACACCTCAGAGAATTTCTCACATTTACATATAGACCGGTTACAAATTTAATTCATACAATGCTAAACAAAACACGACTATTGAACACTGACTGGTACGGTAGCCCAAACGAATCTAAATAATATCTACCGGATCTATTCGCTTTCTTATAAACATACGATTATTTTAGGCGACTACAGACAATCTTACAAATTCATCAATTGTTCGCTTGTCATATCAGCGTCTATTTTAACGAACTTCTTTTTTTTTTTTTTTACTATTACTTGATAAGGACATTTAATTCAAAACAAAACAATAAAAAATATTCATTTACGAAAATACATTATCTCGACTTACGAACTTTAATTTAATTGTTTTTTTATGTGTCTTTCTCTTTTGGAAACTTTACTCCTGATTTACTAATTTTTTTATTTCATTTGGCACTTATACTAAAGTGTTAAGTGTAAAAGGTAAAGCTAACACGAAATCTTAACTGAAAAAAATTTCAGAATACATTAATATACAAAAATATTCAAGTAGGTAGAAGAGTAAATTTGCTTGCCTTTGGTAACATTTATTTGTTGTCAAAACTAAATCTGACATTTTGTTTATTAAATTGTTAGATGAAAGTACATTGTTCATGTTAATTCTTTTCTTTTATTTATTGTTTAGACATAATACGGAATGTGCTACGGAATATAAGTGAATTTTATTTTTTACGGCATTTGTATTTATGGTTAGATAAAAGTACAGAATGAGTTTAATATGAAACGTACAGAATATGGAACGTACAGAATACAAAACGTACAGAATACAGAACGAAGTGCTATTTTTTGTACAAAGGAGTCACCGCTTATCAAGGCCCAGAGGTCTTTCGAGGATAAGAGTTAATAAGCGTACAGTGGTCAATGGGACAATGTCGTAATGATTATTAGTAGTGGAAATTTGGTAAATTGGATTATTTAAGGGGATGGCTCATCAAGAACTTGTTTACGTTGAACTTGAAGACGACCACATTATAGTCAGCTGGAAATCAGGCAAAAGGAAGAGAGTTCCACAAGTGTGCAGTTCTATGAAATGAACTTTGTTCATGGAATCCATAATTAGGTTTAGGCACAGATAAAGAGTGGAGGACATTATTGATAGTGTTTTCAGCTAGTCGAATTTTCTTGTGAAAGTTTGGAGAGGGGGCATAGATTGGAGCTAAGACGAGCACTTGTCATGAAAATAGCGATAAAGCAGAGACAGGCTCGCAACGTCTCTTCTGTGTGAAAGAGGTTGCAGGGAAGAGAAAAGGGATTCCTCCACTAGGCTAAGAAGTCTGTTTTGAACTCTGTCAAGGCAGTATAAGATCTTTCTAGCAGCTCTTGCCCAAATGTGGCTTGGACATACCTGGCTCTTATATATTGGTAGAGAATTGCATATCTACTGGATCGATAGAAAGATCCTACCATTTTCTCAGCATCCTTGGCAACAGATTTTATGTACGTGTTCCATTTCAGACCAGGAGTAACGGTCAAGCCCAGGAGCTTATTAAAACATGGAGCTTCCTCAAGGTGGGAGCCATTCATTTCAGTTGATGCCATATGGGTATCAGAACGTTGATGGTGTAAAGAAGGAAGTTTTGTTTTAGATGGATTAAAAGTAACCAGCCAGTTCTTTCCCCATTGTACCACATGCTGAAGATCAGAGAGAACTGTGTCATTAACGGTCTTTGATGTACTGCCATAGATGGTAGTGCCGTTAGCATAAATGTCTACTAATGATTTAAGAATGTGATTTGGAAGATCATTGATGTAGATTAGGAAGAGAGTTTGGCCCAGGATAGACCGCTGAGGGACTCCAGTAGTAATACTCTGAGCTTCTGATTTCTGCCCATTAACGACTACTCTCATGAACCTATCAGGCAGAAATGATTTAATAATTGAGAAGACATTACCAGTTATACCGTAACAGGAGATCTTGTGAAGTAGACCTTTATGCCATACTCTATCAAAGCCTTTTGAAATGTCAAAAGCAATTGCTCTAGAAAGGAAGTCTCCGTCAAGAAATTCACTAATCTTCTGAGATATAACCGTAAGCACATCTGCTGTAGATCTAACAGAATGGAAACCATATTGAATAACACTAAGTAGTTTATTTTTGCTGAGGTGGAAGACTATTTCTCTATTTAACACAGATTCCAGCAACTTACTCATGATAAACAGGAGACTTTTTGGTCTGTACTGAGACGGAGATGACCGATCACCTGAATTCTTAAATACAGGGCATACTAACGATGTTTTTCTGGGTGTTGGGAAACAATTCTCCTTAAGACAGCGCTTAAACAGCTTTGTAAGTATGGGAGCTAGTTTTGGTTGAAGCTTTTTTAGCACTATACTAGGAATGCCGTCAGGGTCAGTTACTTTACTGGAATCAAGGTTTTTGATTAGCTTGGCAACTTCACGCACATATATTTGTATATCGCATAGAGTATTTTCCGATACAGGAAGAAGTACTGGAGTTGGTGGCCTTGGTCACATAAGGTAGAATTAGCTGCAAAGTTCTTGGCAAAGAGTTTGGCTTTGTCTGATGTTGACGAGATTACCTCAGGCCCATTGATGATAGCTGGGATAGAGCACACGCTTCTGTTCAGGATCCTGTTTGCTATTTGCCAAAACTGGTGGGTACCAGCTACTTTGGACTTGATGGACTGAGCATACAACTCTCTTGCGTTCTTTATTACTTTTTACAGCGGTTGCTGGCAGTCCTGAAAACGGCTTTAGTCTCAGTATAGCTATTACGTTGGAAGCAATGGAAAAAATGATTTCTGTGCGCAATGGTAGCAGTAGATTCTGGAGAGAACCACGGTTGGTTGAACTTTTTTGGAGGGTATGAATCGGTCTATACTTACAATAAACCATTATGTCAGATCTGATACTATAGAGGACACACCCCTTTTAAACATGGAACGCAGAGATATATCTGATAGAAATGAACGGAAGCTTTCTCAGTCAGCCATAGAGTATCGATATACTGTACGATGGAGAGGTAATCTTAAGACTTGCTACATTTCGTTTTTATCTTAACTGCTACAACTGAGTGGTCGGAAGATCCCAATGGAGACAGAACGGAAGATGAGCATAGTCCAGGGCAAGTTGTGAGAAAAAGTTTGAGGAGACTTGCATACTGACCGTCAGTATCGGGCATACGAGTGGGTTAATGAACAATCTGAGTGAGGTCATAAGCAATGGAGAAATCGTGACAGAATCTCCCCCATCATCTGTCTTGTTTGAGTGGGTTGACCATTCTACATTATGAACATTGAAATCTTCACAAACGTGAATGTTAGCGGAAGGATGAGCAAACAGGATGTGGTCAATTTTCTCAGATATGCTTTTAAAGATTGTAACTCCGCTGTTGTGGGGACGATAGAGAGCAAATATAAATGCAGTAGTGTGAGAAAGTGCAACACGGAAATATAGAGTATATCTCTGGAGATGTTCCTACCACATGAAAAGCCATCTTTAATGTAGGCACATATTCCATGCCCATGGCGATCTTAGGGGTCAGATTTGAAAGTTTAGTTAGAGTATTGTTTAACTATGAACTCGTAATTATTTTTGCTGTAAATAAAATCATCTTGCTAGATATCAGGGCATCTGTGGACGAGAAAATCTATTATTAAATAAAACAAATCAAACATAAATTAAAAACTGCAATAAATACGTAATATTAATATTTGCAGTCCAAAATAACATTAAATAGTACAGCACACTTATCTGCCAAAGTTTAAATTAATTTTTAACGGAATTTGTGTTTCTTAAATTGTTACATGAAAGTACATAATGTGTTTATAGATAATACGGAACTTGCTATTGTTTCTTCATAGGATTTTCAATAGGAAGTAATTTTACGGTAGTTCTGTCTATTAAGTTGTTAGAAAAAATGTTTGAAATAAAAACAAACTATGTAGAACAACAATAATTAAGATGTTTGCTTATTGGTGTTAAGATGACAGGAAAGTTTATTAACCGAAAGACGCTTCACAATAAGTTAAAACACAAAAGTATCAAGGTGCCTTTGGGAACATTTAGTTGTTATATATTTGTTTTCAACCACTTCTTCGTTTGATTGTCGAAAGTTACGATTGATACTTTTGTTTATTAAATTTTTAGGTGAAAGGAGACTTTATTTTTTTAAAATAATAACATTATTATTTTAGCACGGTCTGCAACAAAATGATTTTCTTTTTTTGAACAAAAAGTTAAATGCCCTCTCCTTAAATCTTAAATTTCCATTCCACATAACTATAATATAAACCCCACCTGTCTGTTTAAATGTATTTATGTATGTATGTGGTCAAGGTCTGGTGTGGACGTGTGTTAAAAGCACACAGATGTCTTAGCGTCTTTCTGTGCTTCTCCCAGACAAATCAACCCCACGTGCACGTCATGATCACTGCCACGCAAACGGGACTCTGATGAACGGCGAATGTCCTGCGCCGTATAACTGGACCTCCACTGCCTTGTGGACCAAGGTTATTTAACCAAAGGTTAAGGGTGAGGTAACCCTGACAGAAACTCTTCTGCAGATAAAAAATTCGTTGAAAAGAAACAAAGCTTGTATGTTTCTCTACACGTTAGTGAAATTTCGACTATACTGGTAGAGATTGATATGAAGCTTACTGTCTTTGAAATGAAATGGAGTAATTTGGCGTACTAGAGAAAAAATGAAAATATCAAATCCATCGAAGGCGTTATTAAAAAAAAAAAGATTAGCGTGATCTGGGCATGTTTCTCAGTTACTAAAATGCAAGAAAACTTAAGAGGTCGACCACCAAAACCATGGGCTATCGAGATAGGTCTTGGGATTTGCATGCTATTCCTGACTGCTGAAAGATTGGCCCAAGACCGTCACAAGTTACAGAATTTTGTTTTCAAACAAGTAGCTAAAGTCGCTGGCGTATACACATAAATCAAGTGAATCTATTTTACGGAAATCATTTTTAAATTATTTGTTGTCAAAGCACCAAACATATTCCAATAGATTCCTTGTATACCTTTAGTTTTCCGATAGCTACCAGTTCATGTCTTTTTGTATTAGTACCTAAATGACTAGACTAGGTCTGATAGTACGTTTCTGCATTTTTTAGCTGAGGACTGATTATTCGTATTATTTGGATTCTTCGGACTACTGTTCTCATCTTGAGTGCCATTTTCACAACGTTTGGATTGATGTAACTTCCAACTTTCTTCAGCTGTATCCTGGGGATGTTTTTGTCGAACTTAGGAATTTGGACGGAATTTCGAACGGAATTCTTTTATTTACTTAAAGTATGTTCTCGTTCCATCATCCATGACTGAATAGATGCATAAGTAATTCGCAATGCAGATGAATTTCGGTCGCCCACACTTTGAATGGAACATTCAACCTTCAGGAGAATATCACTTTTACAATTGATTTTTCAAGTAGTCTAACTACTGCGCCACGGGTCTGACAAGAGACACCTGAAAAAGGTCAGAGTTTAAATCGACGGAAATTAGTCAGAAGAATCCAAATAATACGAACAGATCTGATAGGGTTTGAACTCAATATCTAAGATTTTATAGTTTTCATCAGTATGCATTGGTCCATTAATGTCGCACATTTCTATTTAGATGAACTAAATTTTAGTGTGAACTTTCGATTCAGCATTCATTTTCTGCATGAGTTTGATGCCCCGTTCCAGTGTCCGTGTTTGCTAATTCTGTTTTTCTTGATGGACAGAATCCATTTTATTTTATTTTACCACAAACTATCCAATCCGTTTTGAAACGGCTATTCCTGTAAATTATTCTGTTCTTCTTGTTTTTTTAGTATTTTCTGTAGGATTGTTGTTTTAGAGTGTTGGTAAATTGTTTCCAGTTGAAAAAACAAAACAAAAAACAAACAAAAAAAAACAAAAACAAAAAACGATGTCTTTGATTGAAACGCGTGAAAAGACGAACACCTGCTTCTGCATATATGCATCTCAAATTTTCTCAAGGCGAAAACATGGCCGCTGAATGATAACGTAAAACAAACGAATCACTTCTTGCTTTATCGGCCCTCTTTCTTTTTGACTTTGTTAAAAATCCAGAAATAATAACAAAACATATTTATACTGTGCTGTTACCAGAGAATAAATGAAAAACCACATGTGTAGTTCTGGTCCCTGCCCTGAACGTTTATTACAATTTTTATCCATATTAGTTTATTTCTATAATGAAGTAATACGTCGTTCTTGTCGTTTCTAGATACCGGCGCAACACATAGATATAATGATACTATTATAAAAAATAACTTAATAAAAATTTTATATAACCACTTGATTAATAGTAATATTTAATTCAAAACATTTTCTTGATATAGAACTTTGTTTTGAATTGGATTGCTTGGGGCAGACAGATGGAAAAATGATATATCGGATGTATATCATAGATTAAAAAATAGAAGTAAAAGACAAGACGTTTTAGTTAAAGAAAATTTTATTGTTTCTTGTCTCTTTTTAGTATTTGTTTCTGGATCTTAATGTGTACCCAATAGTGGCACTATGAAGATGAGCGACCTTTTGTGCTCCAGAATTTATTTTTTCTACATAGTCACCACCATTCTACAATGCACTTTTGATGTCTCCGTCGTTAAAGTCTGTACCGCACTGTGCCACTCAAATCTCTATGGTCACTCTGAAATCAACTAACCTATCTCCTAACTGTGTTGACATCAACAACATCAACTACGTAAATGTTCAACAGGCGCTGGTGAATTTTTATCGGTTCAAATTTTGCTGCATGGAGGAATTCAATGACGCATCTCTGCTTCTGAGGCACGTTCATGCCATGGGTTGATTTATTTGAGTCTCACACCGTCATTATGTGCAATAGAGAAACCAAACTTTCAGGTTAGGAATGCATAAGTTCAGTCATCATAACAATACAATTTGCAATTCTTATCTGATCCAGTTGGGTGGAATAAAATAGGTGTCATTACCTTTGCAACATTCCTCGTATCATTACTCCCAGGTATACTCTAACTTGAAGTAGTTCTACTACACAATTTTATCTATGATATTAATAGAATTTATCGTTTACAGCCCTAGTTTACAAAATGTATGCGACAAATTAATCGTAGCCTAATTATTTCTATCAGAAATAAAACAAAGTAACTTAAATAAAACCGCGTAGCTTACTTGCCTTAGATATATTTTACACTAGTATATATATATATATATATATATATATATATATATATATATATATATATATATATATATATATAATATAAAGCTGAATGTCTGTGTGTGCCTGGTCAAAGCACTGTCCCCCGCCCTCCGTGGCGACAAGATCAAAGTGTAGTATCTGTTCCAGCAGATGCTGCAAGCAAGGACCATATGTGGGGGCAACCTCACATATAAGACCTTGGTCAATGTAGGGGCAACCCTTCATACCAATTGTCACTATCCAACTCTCCTACTGCCCGGGGAGTTGTTCCCCATTTCCCCTTTACTCCTCACATTAAAAATCGGCCTTGTGCCTAATTTGCTCGGTGGGGGAGCAAATAAATACCGTCTGATCACGAATAGGCTCCTATATGGTTGACTATTTTAAAAAACTGATTACATATAATGATAGAAGAGCTATCGAGACACAGTAATGGGTATGTTTGATCTGGCAGAACGGTGGCTCATTAAAATTGTGGGGTCTGCGTACGCGCCTGTTCCACAAAGTATGGAAATAAAAAGTGTAAAAATTAAAAAAAAAAAAACGTTTACAAGTGTTTAGGATATAGAATGGAAATAGGCACACACTTTAATAAAGACTTTTCATATCTACCTGCGTAAGTATACTTTGATAATTATGTTTCAGTTTGAAGAAATATGGTATAATAAAATTATTTTGCTAGTATATATATATATATATATATATATATATATATATATATATATATATATATATATATATATATATATATATATATATTGTTTTAACAAAAACGAAGACTTCGAAGAATGGGTTGATAGCAACAAATAGTTAATTTGATCGCGAGTTACAATTGTTTCAAGACTATTCGGACAAATTCCAACATTATATCATTTGGACATTTTCACAAGAACAGCCTTTCTTCAGACGTATTGAATACAAAACGCTCTCTTTTTATCTCAACAGTCCGTGTTTTTTTTAATGCAGCTTTCTATGTCTTCATTTGTCCTGATTGCTCTTGCTCAAATTTTGACCAAATATACCCCCCTCCCTCAATTTTTTTATCTCTCTCCTCACTTTCTATCTCCCCTCTTGCCTTGTATTTCTTTCTCTATATACAAATTCTCTCCCTCCCCCTCTCTCTCCCTCTCTCTTTCCCTATTAATTTTATCAGTGTCTTCACCTCAAAAGCTTACTCTATCTAACCACTTTTCTCCCATTTCTGTCTTCTCTTTCAAATACCGACAGTTTTTAATTGATTCGGATGTTATTTCATTGTTTTCCTACGTGAAACATTTTTTTTAATATCACAAAATAATCAATTAAAGTGCATTCAATATTCAGCACATCTGAACCGTATCGTCTCCTCATATGTCTACAGGATCGAACACCCTGCGTTAAGAGCATACATTATTTGCACCAAAAAATTGGGGTCTGCTTTTTGTCTCAAATAAATGAAACCGTTTAACTACCAGGCATCAGTTTCCACAATGAAATCTATGCAACTTTTTTCTGGCTACACGCAGGATTCTTTTTTCGTCTAACTTAGAAATTAAAAAGAAAAAACAAAACAAAAAAAAAAAAACAGCAAAATACTGCATTATTTCTCCCGACTCAGTTTTGCAACTAGCATGTTCCTTTGGACATATATATATATATATATATATATATATATATATATATATATAGTCTTTGAAGTTTTTAACCTTTAAATCTATACCAAAAAAATATTTTTTATCATTCGTTAGAAAACCATCTAGTCAGTAAGTCATTTAATCGCCTGCAATCACTGCATCAACTCGCTCTCGAATTTACTATAATACCAATAATTTATTTTTCAAGGGATCATCAGTTGTTTACCATGAAACACCGTTTCGGGGATTTAAAAACAAAACAGTATATTACATTATGGCTCCCCAGCAGTGTTGATCAAACACCACCACCCTTAATCTTAGGAAGAAGACATGTTGCAAACATTTGATCCAATTTCCTATTCTTAATTGCAATTACTAACCTTTTCATACGATAAAAATGAATTTCTTACCTGTGCGATTCATCAATTTCCACATTTAAAATGGATACATTTTTTAATTTTTTAATTTATCAGTCTTGTATTTATAAGATTAGGATTAATCCATTTAACTACTTATCACCCCCACTATGATTAGTATTTAGTATATTTACATTCTTATTTAAAATTAGATGTATAAAGGTTAAAAATATTTTTACATATATACATTTTTTATTTATTTATTTATTTATTTTTTTATTTTTTATATTTTAATATTAATTTATTATATGTAATTATAAATACATTTTATACATTGCTAATATAGTTTTGGATTTCCTTTATTAATATAGTCTGGTTTATCTTAAACGATTCAAAAGCATCAGGATAACGAACATTATTATTTAACTGCTTAAATATTTTATTTTTATCCCCACCTTGTTTTACGTGAATTTGAATCTTGGTTTCTGCTCCCTATTCATTTGACTGCCCACAAAGGTAGAGTTATTCATGAGGGCAGGTTAGTGTGGGAAAATCATTTTTTCAAAAAGGGGACACTCTGGATTAGAACAAAAAAAACCTGTTTAAGTCAAAGCGAATATCTCATCGTCGGGAGACCATATAGATTTTGGCTTGTTTAATTTATAACTTGAAAATTTATTAAAGTAAAAAAAAATATATTAATAAGGATTTCGGTGGTTAGAACAGGTTTATATAGTAGTTCTTATAATAACAATAAATTGCGATATAAAAACTATAAACCTACCAACATTTATGTCATTTACTGGCATTTGATGCACACATCTAACACTAACCCAACCAGTGCTCAGTACAGATTTTAATCCCCTCCAAAATATAACTCATAAAATGGGAAAAAATTAGAATGAAAACAAGAAAAACAAAAAAAACAAAACAAAACAACAACAACAACAACAACAAAAACGGTAATATGATGTTATAGGTTATGCAAAACAAAACATGGTGTTCCTAATGCAATTTTGGGCAACACTGGTTCTTACTACTAGTTATAAGGCTAAGTCACGGGGAATGGATGTTTTTAGAACGCTACTTGCGTTCTAAAAAACGTTTAAAAACATTCTACAAAGGTTTTAAAAGCGTTCTGAGAAAAGAAGACTTAAAGAATAAACCCATTTTTGCTGATATAAAAAAGTCGTTTACAAAAAATGGAAATCGTTCATCAAAGATTTACTGAAAAAGCAATGGCATTAGTTGTTGTCGTCGTCGTTGTAGTAGTAGTAGTAGTAGTAGTAGTAGTATCAGCAGCAGCAGCAGCAGCAAGGGAATAAAGAGGAGAAAGAGGATGATGATAGTTTCTTTTTTCAGTTTTTAGGGGACATTATGTCTAATGCTTTTTTTCGGTCATATCAATAATCGGAATAAATGGCCTGAATCATCGCAGCGACAGGACGCTAGTCTGTCGTCGATATTAATTCCAAGCAAGGTTAGTATTCGTTCATACATTTGCATACCTGCAGCACCGATATTTTCAAATATTACTCATCTATGCGCTGCCTTGGCTCAACGTAGTTTAACTTCGATAATCTGAATGGAATTGGTGCGTCAGCATAATTTTTACATAAAAAAATGAAACATGACCGAGATAAGGTTGTAAAAGAGCCACTCTATCGAACCAATATTGAGGAATCTTTGAACTCAAAACGCGACTGTTAAGAGTCGTAATGACAGCGTCGGCGCACATACGATGGAACAAGTTGCTTGATTTGCCCAATCAATCGCTGAGACGTGCATCTAGTGTTGGCAAATTTCCACTGGCACGTGACACAATCATAAATCAATCTATGGATTTCTGATCGGTTTTTATAGACTCACTATCAAAGATGTCCTTGTAAAAAGAACGGAGTATTTCTTCTCTTCTTTTTTTCTTTACTTCTCTTCAAAGAATATCAAACTTTTATTGAAATTGACAAGCTCTGAGAAATTTCATTTCAGTGATACATTTTTTCTATTGAATGTTTTATATTATTTTTTTTTTATCATGAATTTGTGTGCATCTTCACATCATTAAAATGGCGGATGTAATTAGAGTTCGCTTTTCTCTTTATTTTCTCCCTTCTTTTCTCCTCCCACTCTTTCTTTTTCCCTCCTTTTCTCGATAGTTCTTTCTCTCTTTCAGCTGCTTTCTTTTTCACTTTTTTCTCTCTATTGTCTTTCTCTCTTTTTTTGCGGTTTATCTCTTTCTTTCCTCTTCTTTAGCAATTTTTATCGTTTCTCTTTCCATTTTACGCCCTTTCTTTCATACACATTCTTTCGTTTTGTTGTAGATACTTTTCTTATCTTTCCCCCCTGTTCTATTTTTCATTTTTCCTCGTCTTTTTTCTTTTGTATCGTCTAATTATTTTATTGCCACCCCTATTAGTCATTTATTAGTTAATTTTATTGATTTTATTTCTCATTTTTATTTTTTCACGTTTATTTCATTTTTTCACTTTTCAAATTATTTTTCGTTTTCATCTTAATATATTTCTTTCATTCAGTTTTGATTCCTTTTTATTGAAGCATTTTCTTCTTTTCTTCTCGTTTTTTACTTACTGCGTTATTTGTCTTTCTTTCGGCATTCCCTCTTTTTCACTTTCATGCGTTTCCCCTTTCTTCCACTCTTTCGATCTTATACTCAATCGCTCTTTTAATCTGTCATCGTTTTCCTTTCTTTCTTTCCCTTTATCTTTTTCTCTCTGATTCGAAATTTATGTTCATGTATTGCTCTTCTTATCTTTGAATCTTCCCTTTATACTTAACCCCCTTTCCCTTCCACCTTCCCTCCTCCACTCTCTTTTTTAAACTTTCTTTTTCTATATGTTCTTACTTCTGTATTGCTTTCTTTTCTGCCTTCTTTAATATTTCTGTCTTTGTATTGTTTCTCTATTTGATTCTTTCGACCTTTTTAATCCCATATCTCTTTTAACACCCCCTCTCTCTTTTCTCTTACTTTCTTACACTGTTTCTACACTGATCTCTGTTCTACCGCCCTATCCTTCTCTCTTTCTAACTTTCTCTCTCCACTCCCTCTCGTTCTAAAATAACAATCAATCCCTGTTAAAAATTCTGCATGCTTCTCAATGGCTGACCGATCTTCGTCATTTGAGTCTATAAATTGGATTCCGTTTCATTTCGCCCATTTTTATCTTTTGAACAATCTCAAATGTTGTTTTCAATTCGCATAACTGAGCACACAGCATTTCATCAGTTTAGTACTTATGTCGAACAGCAAAACAAAATAACATAAAATGTACTAATACTTGTGAAAACAATTTTTGTGTTTATGATTTCTTTCGATTGGCAAAGTCTAAAGATTCTAATGGAAATCAATCGGACATAGTAATCACTAGTATCATTATCTAGACTATGGCGTAAAACATGGCGTAAAACATGGCAGCGTATTCTTTTCTTTTGCTTTTTCTTTGTATAAATCAACGTCATGAATAAGGATGTTCTTTAAAAACGCAGTTTCTTTATTATTTCACTGGAGAACTGAAATTAAGATAAATAAATTAACTTTATATATACACTCTTTTATAACCTAACAATACTATTTAACATTCGAAACATTTTCGGATAACGATTGATTAGGTGCAAGGCGCTATTGGGAGTTTTCATCCAAGTCAGAAAAACAGTGATTTCTCACTGACAATAATCAATGGTCTTCGCTGAAGTTTGAGTAGACCAAGTGTTAATGTTTGGGCTAATAAAGTTACGAGGGATATGATAAGGACATCTGTAGCTTATAAGGCCAAGGAACGGTGCCTCATGTCATGACACGAAGTCTCTGCAGATTTTCGCACCCCCACCTGTTTTCGATAACTTGCAAATTATTTGGATTTATTATTGATTTCTCACTGGCATCGAGTAGTGGTATTTTCTGGAATTTAAATGGCAAAAATCTCTTCAAAGTTATCTGCACTCTTTTAGTGGATGTCTGGTTAGTGCTCTCCCTCCATTTCGGTTCCTTCATTTTCCTTGATCCGTCATGATCATTTTGTGTGGTTGGCGCAAATATATGCATATGTGTTTTTTGGGTGCGCGGCGGTAATTTATATATTTACACTTATGTTTAGCTGTTAAATATTTTAATTTCTATATTCGAGTGTTTTATAGCAGTTTATTTTCGCATTCGAGGATTATTATTTTATTATTATTATTATTATTATTATTATTATTATTATTTTATTATTATTATTATTATTATTATTATTATTATTATTATTATTATTATTATTATTATTCTCAACCTTTGTTTAAATTTAGTTAAGTTAGTGCAAGCGACTCTATAAGTCTTCGTCGGTCGGTCGGTCGGTCTATCCGTAACACTTTTGTACTTGGCCTTTTTGGTTAAGATCAAAGGTCTGTTGTTACTAGATGCTGTTCTTAGCTTTTTAAGCATTTCTTGGCGTTTTTTTATTCTCCCGCCCTCGACACAAATGAATTATTGTATTACCTTTATTGTTATCTATTTTGTTTTTACACGCCAATAAAAAATGTTTTAAAAATTGGGTGCTAAGTAGGACGTCCCCAAGTACGAAAGGGTGAATGCGGTATTATGGTGAAAGAAGATTCTAGCTAAGAGAAACTTTTGTTTAGTTCTAGAGTGACAAGGATGACCAACGACTACCATTTCCCCCTTTTTGAGTTGACCTTGTGCCTAAGTTTTTTGTTCATGTTCATTTTTTTCTGAATAAGAGATTTAATATCGCAAAGTGTAGTATCTGTTCTTACTACATGCTATACTTATGCTTGTAACTTTGTGATATAAAGTGGGGGATCACTTTTCTGTATTAATTTAATGTAAAATGATCACACACTTTACAACCAGTCAGTCTCAAAGCCATTCAAGTCATTCTCCAGATCATTTAAGTTGTTTTTGTAAGGATTCCAGTTATTTTTTAAGCATTCGAGTCATTCTTAAGGTCATTCAATTCATCCTTAAGTTCATTAAAGTCATTCTAAGTCATTTACTTTTTATTTATTTAAGTCATTTCAACCCATTTTTCGGTCATTTTAGTTTATCTTTAAGAATTTCATGTCAATCCTACATTCACGCATTCATTCATTACACGAAAGCACGCGACTAATGGCTATCGGCCTTGTTTCTTGAACATCAGGTCAATATCTTTGACTTTAGACATTAAAGCTGTATTAACACTATGGCCGTTCCCAACAGGCAAGTCTTTTGCAATTTACGGAGTTTTTTATTTTTTTATTTTTATTTTTTATGGTCCCGAGCTTTTCAATTAGAATGGGAATCATCTCTGCTTTCTTATAGTTCGAGTTGTTGATTTTTATTATTTTTATTGTTGCTGCTATTATTATTATTGTTATTGTGATTATTATTATTATGATTATTATTATTGTTATTGCAATTAACATTATTATTATTATTATTATTATTATTATTGTAATTATTATGTATTATAATTATTATTGTTATTATTATTGTAATTATTACTATTATTGTTGTTATCATTATTATTATCATTATTATTATCATTATTATTATTATTGATATTATCTATATATTAATACGATAGCGTGTGTGTTCCACGCTTACATCCGGGTCCTTTAATTGTTATGTTCTTCTATTTCTTGTCATAAATAATTTTACCAAGAATTCTTCATAAGTTTTGTTTCGGTTTCGACTATAGCTGATGGCACCTAAGTTATCTATTTTCTTTTTTTAAATAATTTTATCAAGAATTCTTCATAAGTTTTGGTTTCGGTTTCGATTCTGGATGAAAGAACTCCAGTTATATATATATATATATATATATATATATATATATATATATATATATATATATATATATATATATATATATATACACAGGGTGTCCACAAAGTCTGGCTGCATAATCTACAGGATACCTACAAAGTCTGGCTGCATAATCTACAGGGTACCCACAAAGTCTGGCTGCATAATCTACAGGGTACCCACAAAGTCTGGCTACATAATCTACAGGGTGTCCACAACGTTTGGCTATATAATTCAGCCAGATTTTGTGGACACCCTGTGTGTGTGTATATATATATATATATATATATATATATATATATATATATATATATATTTTTTTTTCATAAGTTTTTATTTCGGTGTTTCAAGATAATGCCCCCAAGTCATATGGATATCTTTTTTTATTTTTGAAATCGCAACTTTATAACATAAAAATCGATAGAACATAAACTGATAATATATACGAAATTTGCAAGAATTAAAATATCATATTTAAGCGTACTTTACGACCGGGCTACCCTACTAGCTTAGATATATACCTTTACAGTTTTCACAAAAGAACTAAATTTATATCAGAGCGTCTCCATTTACGCTGAACATCTACAGAATGTCAACATCAATGTATTACATATGTATCAGTCCCCTGTGGAATTTCCACAGGTCCCGCTAATAATAATTATTATTATTGTAATTATCGTTATTATTATCATCGTTGTTGTTGTTGTTGTTGTTGTTTTATTATTATTATTATTATTATTATTATTATTATTATTATTATTATTATTATCATTATTATTATTATTATATTTCTATTAATATTTTTAATCTAATGATAACAATAATATAACACTAATTATTATGATAAATATTATTATAATTATAATTATTATTGTTATAATAAAAATTATTATTATTATTATTATTATTATTATTGCATTATCGAAACAGCTGCTTGGCATTGATTTCTCGTTGGCTGCGGCCGTTGGTCTTTACTGGAAGATAACTGGGACTTTGGGGAGGCTTATTGCCACTCAAATGAGTGGCAATAAGCCTCGCTAAGTTCCCAGTTCTATTGGCACTTATACAGTGGAGGTCTGGCCAGTGCTCACTTCTCGGTCTTTCCTTCTTCCTCTCTACTTGACTATTCGGTCTCACTATTTGGGGGGGGGAGGATGGGGGCAGTGATGTTGTAATAAGGGCATGGGGGCGGGGTTAGAGAACTTATAGATATGCAGCTTTAATGTTTTTGCTTCCATGTCGCGCTTCATGTTTTGTCTCTGCAGCAGTTTGTCTGATTTGCGCTTGTGGTTCATATGTGGTCAGTCTCCACATTCAAGAGTTTTCCTTAATATTTCAGCTGTTTCCATTATTGTTGTTCGTTGTATTTTCCAGTCATTCCTCTGATTCCAATTTCTCCCATTTTTTTTTCAAAATGTTCTCTGGGATTGTTCCTAGTGCTCCTACTACTATCGGTATTATTTTGATTTTCTTCATCTTCCATATCCCTTTAAGCTCTTTGGCTAGCTCTGTGGATTTGCCCCGTTTCTCCTTTTCTTTGGAGTCAGCTGGAACAGCAAAGTCTACAATTTGACAGGGTTTTTCTTCTTGCTTTGTATGTCCATGTTCCATAGGATTTTGTGATTCTCGTTTTCAAGTAGTGTTGCCGGCTTATGTTGAGCCAGTTTGCTGCATTCACTTACTATATGGTGTATCGTTTCGTTTCTTTGTCCACAGAGTCTGCATTTACTGTTTTGTTGTGTTTTATCTATCTTTGCCTTGATGTGGTTGATTCTTATCGAGTTATCTTGTGCTGCGATTATTAGGGATTCAGTTTCTCGGCTTATGTGTCTTTTTCGCATCCATGTCCAAGTGTTTTCGTTATTCTCATCGTTTGTCATCCTAATGAATCTTCTATGTAGTTGTTTTTTCTTCCCATTTTTCTTTTTTCGTCTTATCCTTTATCTTTCTGTTTTTTGTTTTGTCGATTTTTTCAGTGTCTCTCGCTGCCATTATTATTCTTTCGGTGCTTTGCGTTATGTGTTTTTTTTTTCAAATTCCTTTTTAGTGTCATGCACACAGTCTTCTATACAAACTAGTCCTCTTCCGCCTTCTTTTCTTTTCACGTACAGTTTGTCAACATCGTACTTTGTGCGTAATGCATTGTTCATGGTCATGAGTTTCCTGGTTCTGATCAAGATGTCTCAATTCTTCTTTATTCAATCCAATGAATGGTCCTGAAAAACATTATCATTATTATTATTATTATTATTATTATTATTATTATTATTATTATTATTATGATGATGATGATGATGATGATGATGATGTTGTTGTTGTTGTTGATGATGATGATGAACTATTATGTTTATTCTTTATTATTCCTCTTATAGATGTAAAGAGACTTATTATTTTACCATTTGGTTTACTTACTCATTTATGGTGTATATTAAGATATGTATGGATATTAGATTTCAACGCTGAAAGACAAAAAAAAACAAAAAAACAAACAAACAAAAATGTTACTCTTTCTCTAATAAGTAACAAAATGGCAGAAGTAACTTTAAAAAACAAAAGAAACACAAATAAGTGATTAGACAAAGTGTTCATTTAATTGTAACTTACGCTTTATTAGAACAATTATAAATAAGTCTGTTTGAAACATAATCCGCAAAAATTACAAAAAATATTAGTAATAATCAGATGTACCTGGCGTAAAACATAATTTTAAATTCCTTTTATAAAATGAAAAAAAAACAAAAAAAAACATGTGCATGCGAGTATTTTTTTCTAAACATTTCACTTATAATTAAAAAGAAATACTCAAGCTGAAAACAAAAGCAAATCTAAAAACAGCGAGTCAAGCGCGATAACCATTTGACCATCTCGCTACGATCTATAAAAAGTGTTTTCAAACCTACTTATTCTTTACTTAAGGAAGTCATCACGTGAACGATTCGCGCATGCGCAGTCCTTAAACTGTTGACGAACGGATAAAAATGGGATGATCTCTTTGTATTAGTTTTTCAATTTTGTCCCTTTGCAGCCCCTTTTTTTCTGGATGAAAACCGATTAAAAATGTTCACATGTCTGAATAACCCATATACCAAATTTCAAATCGGTAGATCAAAAATTCATTGAATATATAGATTGAGAGTCTTCCTATCTCACACACATTCTCACTTTAATAGATATATAGATTACAAAATACCCCCCCCCAAAAAAAACCCCAGAAAACAAAAGAATATTTAGAATTTGTAAACTATAGGTACGAGCAAAAATGGTGGAAATAAGATAGAGGGACATAGTTTTGAAAACCGATTTATCATAATATTTTATAGGTTTCCGACTACCTTTTTTTTTTTTATTGTATTTGAAAGATTAAAGACTAAAGTTAATTTCAAAAAGGAAAAAAATATATTTATACACGTGAAAAAAGAACGCTATGAAAAATGTTTTCACGGTGAGCTAACTAATTCGGCTAATTTTGAAGTTAAATAAATTCATTGTAAAAATCCTTTGAAATATTAATATTAGTTTTCTGGGTCTATTTCAAAGATAATTAGTAAAGTCCAAAGATATTGAATTAAATGAAGAAAAAAAAAAAAACAAACATTGTACAAAAAAAATAGCTTAATTAGCCCCCAAAAGCGAGAGATTCTCGCTTCGTTCAACGGAAAGAAAACAAAGTCTTTGTCACGTGGATTATACGGAAGCTCAAAATCTTAGAAAGTTTAAAGGCTGTCAGAAAATGACGCCAGGTTGTAAAAGGGATGCTGCTTTTATTTTTTTTCTCTTAGCCACGCATCCACACAATTCTATCGTGAACGTTTTTCTATTTTTTACCAATTCTCCATTTAATTACTTTTCTATGTTGTTGCTTTTAAATTTAAAAGAAAAATGTTTTAATTTTCCAGATTATATAACAATTATGTTACGCCGAAAGTTTCACTTTCATGCAAGCAAGGAAAATATTAAAATCGCAAATATAAGAATTTTGTGAAACCTTTAATTAAAAAAGAAAAGTAAAAATATTTTTTGCAATTATAATTTTTTGTGTGAAAATATTAAATAAACAATGCTTAATCAAATGATAATATCGGTAGTTCGAGAAATTAATTTTTCTTCGAGTTATATCAAATTCATTAATACGAAATTTTTTTTTTTTGGGGGGGGGGGGTCGCAATGTTCCTGTAAAAATTAAAAATATTTTTTAATGTTACAATTTACGATGTTTTACTTTTATAAAAACTACAAAAATAAATTAATGTATATTTTTTCTTTACTACTGAAAACCGTAACTTTAGTAAAGGTATTTTTTGTATAAACAATTCCGTAATCATTATTTGATAAATACTGAAAAATTCATTAATATTCGTTAATTTCCTGATTTTTAAATGAATTTTTAAGTAAAAAGAGGGATCAGAATTCTTATACATTTGGAGTATCGGCATTCATTTTGCACGTACCTAGTAAAATAGAAAACCAAAACCAAAACAAAAAGAAACATGCAAAAACCAGACGAATTTATACGGCGTATTAATTTGCATTTCATTATTTTGAAGATCAGACCTAACTAATCAATAAAATTTGAAAGCAAACCACTTTATTATAACCGCTAATTTCTCTTTTTTTTGCTCAAGGTTTTGTCGCCTCTCGAAAAAGGAAAAAAAATCAAGAATCGTTTTATCAACTTATGTTGTAAATTATGATGATGTTAAAAAACGGAATGAACACTAATTCGTAAAAAGTAAATAATGTTTCCAAATTTCTTTTTGATTTGAACTTTATTTATAAGTAATTACATTTAAAAAACAGAGAGGAGCAGTGAGCACCGAGACAAGGAATTTGACTTACAAAATTTTACAGTCGATTTTAAAACTAAAAACCTCTACTAAAAAAACAACACTCACTTCATGCCAGGAAAATACGAATTAACGCAGGGGAAATAACTCTCGAATATATATTTAATTACTTCCCTTGAATCCTTTTCTATCGTCTTACGTATAATTTTCTACATATCTCTATATATAATCTTAAAATTGAATTACCATTATTAGATCTCCCAACAAATATGTTTTAATTATTTATTATTTGGATCATTTTCCTACTGGTCTTTATTTTTACATCATTTTGTCAGTTAAACGGAATTTCGAACTGAACCATTTATTTAGTTCAAAAGTAAACAGTTCTCGTTCTAAATATAAACCACAACCGGGTTGAAGTATGAATTAATTAATAAGTCATTCTTAATTATTATCACATGTATGTATTAATGATACAAAATAGCAATATATATATATATATATATATATATATATATATATATATATATATATATGTGTGTGTGTGTGTGTGTGTGTGTGTGTTTATGTGTGTGTGCGTGTGAGAGTGTGTGTGCGTGTGTGTGTTTGTGTGTGTATACATATCTATATCTATATAGATGTATGTATATGTATATATATATATGTATATCCATATATATCTATGTATATATCTGTATATATATGTCCCTCTCTTTCTTTCTCTCTCTCTCTCTATATATATATATATATATATATACACATATATATATATATATATATATATATATATATATATATAGAGAGAGAGAGAGAGAGAGAGAGATAGTGCTTATGTATTTTGGGTATTTAATTTTAAAATAGATTTTAGGCTAAATTTAAGTTTTACGATATCTTTTTTTATTATTAAATTGTTAGGTGGAAACACAGAATAGTTACAAAACACCTTCACCTCCCCATGTTAAGAATAGCTTTCGAAATAATAACGTTGTTATTTCAGCACGGTACCACAAATACATAAGTACCACACACACACACACACACACACACACACACACACACACACACACACACACACACACACACACACGCACACACATATTTATATATATTTGTGGGTTTAATATCGTACGGATACTTGATAAAAGGTAAACAATATATATTATTTAACAACTTCTTCGCTCTTAAAAATTGTGGAAATCAAACAAATAAAAAAATAAAATGTATTCTCTTTATAAGAAAAAAATATATTGTAAAATGTTTATTAAGTGATAATCATTTAAGAACAACTCATTTCATTTTACAATTTATTTTATAATATATTTAACTTTTTGAATCGACGATTGATTTATATTGGTTTTAAATGTCGTTAATACCAGTCGATGTTACGTTCTCGACAGTCAATCTCACAGTGGTTTCATGGTTGTCGGGCTGAGGTATGGTTTTGTTCAGTTCTGAGGGATCCATCCTCCTAGGTGTTACCTTCTGTTTTAGAAGTTGTTACTTTATTGCTAATCACCTAAGGCGCCCCTGACGGTTCATACCAACGTGGTTGTTCAGAATTATTTTTGTAGGCCAGAGTTCACTTCGGCTGGAACGCTGATATTTCAAATCCCTAGCCGACTTGGTGTGTAACTTCTTAGTGAGGAGGTACATAAATAGATATACAGTCACTGTACACTCGACAATAATCTTGCGTATACAGCGACTACTGCTTCCAATTCTTGATCGATTATAATTTTATGTATTGTGCAGTTGTACACAACTATTCTAACTTTTATCAGAAACAAACAAATATTTTTTTTTAACATTTTCTAATTATTGAAGCATGGAGAAAAAGAAAGGTGTTTGATCACTAACTCAACAAGAGACGATAACTCGCTGTCCAACTATTTATGAGTATATCCGTTTTCGTTTAATACTGGATGATATTAAGAATATTTTCCCAGTAGTATTCATTCGTTAGCTATGATACCATCCTCCAATACAGTGTGGGATCGGAAGGATTGTATAATATATATATATATATATATATATATATATATATATATATATATATATATATATATATATATATATATATATATACATATATATATATATATATATATATACATATATATATATATATATACTCGGGGTTTTTATTTTCAAAAGTAATGGACTAATGAATTCAACGAGGTTGTTAGATAGTGCTCAATAAAAAGAGCTGATAATACTTGTTTATTGTTATATAAACATGCTCACATCCCGCTGCTACAAATAGCCACTTGTTTCAATCAAACAACAGATATCATCAGGCAGCGACTTGACTATTCAAAAGTTCAATGAATAATTCATGATTATTCATTGAACTTTTGAATAGTCAAGTCGCTGCCTGATGATATCTGTTGTTTGATTGAAACAAGTGGCTATTTGTAGCAGCGGGATGTGAGCATGTTTATATAACAATAAACAAGTATATATATATATATATATATATATATATATATATATATATATATATATATATATACCATCCCCCCAGGCATTATCTCCTCCTTTTAAGAGGGGGTTTTGGATTAGGGTTAGCAAGGATTATGGGTTACGGGTAGTTGGATAAAAGAATTTCTATTACTATCGGACACTACACAAAAATGAGTCCCATGAGTCATTCATATATCCAGTGTAGTTGGTAATTGGTAATGTTTGGTTATAATTTCGTTTATGTTTATTAAGGTTTATTGAGGTTTATGGATGTCTAGAGTTTGATAAAATTTTGGAATTAAGAACCGCTGCTGCGGTTATAGGTCAGCTAACGTACTTCCTAATTTCCGGCATAGTGCTATCGAAAGCGGTGAAGGTAAATGAGTTGCTTTGCTTTTTTCTCGCGCTTATATCTCCTCTGTGCATGTATAGCAGTATCAGAATTTTTGTAGGAATTCTTGACACCCCTAACACGAAACTGCGAATACAATATAAAAATCTCGTAATTTCTCTGTTAAAAGTGGGTTATTTATTTTCTTTATGGATTATACTTCCAAAATAAACTATTACAGTTGTTTTAAAAGTAATAAAAATATTTTTATTTTTTTTTAAAACAGTAATGAATTTTCCGAACTCAATATTTTTCAATTTTTAAACTCAATATTTTTAAATTTTTAAATTTTAAAAATCTATCAAAATTTTTCTATTGATTCTATTTTTACGATATTTTCAGGGTCAATGTGAAATTTTATGTTCTTTCCAATAAACCGAATATAATATTTTAGACAAACGTTTTTTTTAAATTCACGCCCCCCCATTTTCACGCCCCCCCCATTTTCACGCCCCCCCCATTTTGAAATGTCTATTAAAAAGTAAATAATTAATTTATGTTTAATAGGTTTATATATCACAAATTGAAGAGAAAAGGTCAATAAATAATATATTCAAATTTAAAACAAAAAAAAAATCAGTTTTTTAGAAATTTACCTGTAAAGTCCGAAGTTTAAAACCTTATTTTATAAGAACACATTTTTTCTTTTTGTCTTTTTTTTTTTTTAATGAAACCTTGGTCCTTGCTCCTTTAATTGAAAAAAAAAATTAGGGCTTGAATTACATTTTTCGAGGAGTTATAAGCTTAGAAAGATAGGGGGTCGAATAATTTACGCCTCTCATTTTGAAATGTCTATTAAAAAGTAAATAATTAATTTATGTTTAATAGGTTTATATATCACAAATTGAAGAGAAAAGGTCAATAAATAATATATTCAAATTTAAAACAAAAAAAAAAAATCAGTTTTTTAGAAATTTACCTGTAAAGTCCGAAGTTTAAAACCTTTTTAAAAAAAAAAACACATTGTTTTGTTTTGTTTTTGTTTTTAAATAAAACCTTGGTCCTTACTCCTTTAATTGAAAAAAAAAATTAGGGCTTGAATTACATTTTTCGAGGAGTTATAAGCTTGGAAAGATGGGGTGGAATTATTCACTATTTTCACGAAATTTCTGACACTGCTAGTGCATGTACTCTTTTTTATTGTTCCTATCTATCTTTTTTATTTCTGTTCTTTCATAAACATATTTATTATATAAATTCAAGTAAACGAAAAACTTTTATTTAAAAAAAAAAAAAAAACGAATTTTGTTTTTATTATTTCATAAACATACATTTCTTATAAAATTTCAAATAAAATAAAAACTTTTATTTGTTTAATTTTGTTATTAAAAATTCAAATAAAGACTAATTCTGTTATTTTTATCTGTATAATTTTGTTAATTTTTATTGTATAATTTTGTAAATTTTTATTGTATATTTTTTAAAAATGTTGTTCTCTTTTATTTTATTTCAATAAATCACTTCACAGTGGAAATACTAAAGTATAGTAAAAGTGAAGGAACTGATTAGCCTTGTCACCGCTTCCGGTAGTGCTACGCCGGAAATAAGAAAGTACGTTAACTGACTATTACCACCGCGGTATAAACAATATTATCCTTACATATGCAATGCCTGTATATATTTAAGATCTATCAGCATAATACTGCAATCTGTCTTTTTATTATAAAATATATAAACAAAAGTCCTACATAAAAGTAGGAAAAAAACAACAAAAACAAAAAAAAAAACAAAAAAAAAACAGTTAGTACGTACGCGAGTCTTTCCAGTAGCAATGCATACTATTTTTTAATTAAAAAAAGGTTTGAGCAGTTACGTAGACGGGAGAAGTAGTACCATTAAAACGAGCGATCTTTTGTGGTCCAGAATTTGTCTACATAGTCACCACTATTCTTAATGCATTTTTGCCAGCGATTGGATGGTGGTTGTTCATAGCATTTTGTCTCTCACATCTCTGTCACCATTTTGAAATCGACGAACCCATCTCCTGATTGTGCTGACATCAACTGCGTCGGCGTCGTAAACATTTAACAGGCTCTGATGAATGGTCGATCAGCTCAATTTATTCTGTATGGAGGAATTCAATGACACACCTATGCTTATAACCCGCGTCCATAACAGGGGGTTCTTTCTTATAGTCTCACACAGTCAATAGCTGCAATATAGAGATAAAACTTTCAGGTCATAAATGCATAAGTTAATTCATCATAACAATACAAATTTGTGATCCATTCGGGCGGAATAAAATAGGAGGCATTACTTTTTGGAATGCCTCACATAGTATTTTTTCTTCATCTCTCTCGATACAGGGATCTAATTTAAACCAGAACATGAAACAAACATCAAATATGATTTTTCTCGAGCAAAATATAACGAGGGATCTAATAAAGTTTTTTTTTTTTATATATTTGTACAGGGTCAATTTATTTTTCTCGATAATATAAATATGTGAAGATTTTATTAAGCACATTTAGTAAGATTATTCGTTTAGGACGAGGTGGAGAGTTTAATTCTTAAAAATCACTGAACACGCGAGTTTTGATCTTTTGTAGACGATTTTTTACCTCAAGTATCCTTGATCCCCAACTACCTCCACAAAACAACAAAAACCCCCAGATTATATTAAAATAAAACAACCCTTTTATTATTTGCTCAAGAGGACGGAATTCATTCTGCGTACACACTAGCCCACACAGATAATTATGTATTATTGTGTAATACATTCCACAGTGGCGTTTGTTCTGCAATTTATAGGAATGAACCCTAGCCCATAGCTTTAATCTAATCATAACTTTAATCCAACGCAAGATGGTGTCTATGCAGGACTGACAACAGTAGCCAAAGGCATGTGCGTGCACTGTACGTGACTAGCTGAGCTATTTTTGTTTTGCAAAACTCATTTTTCCATTAAAACTCAATTTCTCTATGATGGTACTCTTTGAAAAAATACGATGAAAGTTTTCGATTCATTTTCATGATTTCGCCATAACTGTCAATTTTTTTTTTTGAAAATTAGTGTCACCTTTTTTTTTCTCCATTTTTTCAGATATTCAACATGACAAAAAGTTGTCCAGACAAGACTTTATGAAATTACAAAAGGTAAGGCAGGTTTTATCCATTTATTTTTCTTGTATGGTGATCGGGTTTTTCAAAGAAAGACGAGTTAGTTCGGAACTGGAACGTGTGATGGTCCATGTGAAAAGGACATTTATTATATTTTCTTTAGTTCTGTTTCTAATATTCAACCAACCGATCCAAAGAGATTTCGCATGGCGAGTATTTATTTTATTAAGTTTAAACTGTAAATAAAAGATACAAAATCGTATATGTTAGTAGAATATGAACAATATTTGATCATTTTCAAATCCTCAATTGGAAGCTTAACACTAGAAAATTATAACATAGAATTATTAAACATACTCCCATCCAAATGAAAACAGACAAAATATGAGTTGTAATAAAATGTAACAACGTTTTATTGGAGTTTATTTTACATTTTCTACGACGAGAAATGAGGATTTTATCGATCTTAGTGTACCGACTTGGAACCTAACCACAACTCTTGCTCTACTCCCAACTGCAACTCATACTCTACTCCTAACCACAAATCTAAATCAACAGTAAATCTATGCATAACCCACGTGAACGCATTGCGCATGACTGACGGGGCTGTTTTTTAAAACTCACGTTTCCATTCGTAATGGCGAGGCTTTTCTATCTAATATTCGCAAATATTAACAAACTCATAATTTCAGTCGTGTAAATCGTATTTCATACAGAGTTCATCATAACATTCAATAGTTGAAACATTTTTCTTGTATTTCAGTGTCAGATAGAGAGGTTGACTTTTATGAAATTATCAGTGTTTCCAGGGTGTCCTAGTGTATTTTACCTACACTGGAATGCATTTTGTAATTCTCTTTTACGTTTTCTACGAGAAATTATGTGACGATAAACACACACACACACACACACACACACACACACACACACATATATATATTTATATATGTATATATGTGTGTGTGTGTACAGTGCCGGAAAAAGAAAATCCGCACTTGTAACTTTTGCAAAAACTACAAATTTAAGCTAAACTTAATGCAACTGTTTAAACGAACCATACCTAATTTGATTCGCCCTTTATTCCTCTATAATTTTACCTGTTCATATTTGACTTTTAATTGAAATATTCTAGTGTTCACGTCAATTTGAAACAAAGAAAAAACGAACTTCAAATTGAGGAGGCAAAAAGAAAGTCCGCAGCAACAAATTCGCTTAAAACCAGCTTAAATTATCGCCCCTAAATCAGTTTAAAATATCTACCAACAGACAAAAAAAGCATCTCTAATCGTAATTGTTGTTGTTCCAGGTTATACAACGTAACATTTAGTCCCTATGCCACAACTTTCTCTTAGTGATCGTCAGGAACTCATTAATCTCCACCTTTCTGGTTTATCCAATCGAGAAATCGACTACAGATTGAAATGTGATGAGAAAACGGTACGAAAGACTGTGCAAAAGCCCCAAAACACCGGCAGTGTTCGTGATGCTCCTAAATCTGGTCGTACTAGAGTTACTTCTAACAGGGAAGACGATGCTATCAATATCTGCAGCCTAAGAAACAGATTTGAAACGGCTCCCCAAATCCAACAACAGTACAAACTTGTAAAAAACTGCCTTCTTTCTACTGCTAAGAACAGATTAAAGGAATTTAATTTGCGAGGATATGTTGCAAGACGCAAGCCAATGATTTCTGTAAAGAACAGAAAGCGCCGTCTGGACTTCGTCAGATGAAATGAAGATCATGACTCTTCATTTTGGTCAAATGTGCTTTTTAGCGACGAAAGCAAGTTCAATAGGCTAGGCAATGATGGTAGGCAGTATGTCAGAGAAAAGATGAAGAATTTAATCCTAGGTGCTCAGTTTCAACGCTACAAGGTGGTGGAGGTTCAGTTTTGGTGTGGGGTATTATTAGTACCAATGGTCCAGGGCCTATAGTTCGCTTGCAAGGTCGAATTAATTCGACCAAGTACATTAATAGGTGGACTGAGCATTTTCTACCCTACTTTGGTCGGAATTTGGGTAATAATCCCATCTTCATGCAGGAGAATGCTCCCATTCACACAGCTGGCAATGTCAAGAGGTTCCTTAAAGAGCATGATATTCCGTGTTTGGATTGGCATGCACAATCTCCACACCTCAATCCTATCGAAAACGTATAGCATTACATCAATCAAGAGCTACGCAATGATAAAATTTTAAATTTGGGAGAACTTTGACAAAAATAAAAGAAAAGTGGGATGCCCTTTCCCCGGAGCATTGCTGCAGTCTAATTCAAGGAATTCCCAAGAGATTGCAGGCTGTCAAATTGCAGAATGGCTATGCTCTAAATATTAACTAGTCTATTGTGTTCCTGTTGTATTTGTGTTGCATTAATGTCCTAAAGTTACATTTAAATAACAATATTCCATTGTGCGGACTTTCTTTTTGCCTACTCAATTTGAAGTTAATTTTTTTAAATTGACGTAAACACTATGATATTTCAATTAAAAGTCAAATATGAACAGGTAAAATTATAGAAGAATAAAAGGCGAATCAAATGAGGTATAGTTCGTTTAAACCGTTACATTAAATTTAGCTTAAATTTGCAGTTTTGCCGCCTGCATATATATATATATATATATATATATATATATATATATATATATATAGTTTAATGAAAAGTTCCAGAAATCAAGGAACCTCCTTCCTGGTTTAACACTTTATCTCTATATGAGATACATAACTATTCGAATATTTCATTAAAATTCTCATTTATGTCTCAAACGTAAAAAAAATGTAAAAAAGTAAAGAACACTAATATTCCTCTCTTTAATTGACCAATTAAGTATGTTATAGTATAACTTTCTTTTAACCGTTTCGTCTTATCGAATTCCAGGACAAGTATTTATTTAATGTGGTGAAGTATCCAGTCAAATGCTGTGGCTTAAAGTAGTATCACCAGGAGAGATTGCACGGTTACTTGTGTGAGCAACGGTATAGACGTATCGAGCGTATCCTTTTGGGGCTTGGAATATTCGATTATTTGGGATATTTGTCCAGGGTTTAATTTTAAGGTGAAGCATTCTCATGTCAGATTGTCCTGATAAACCCTTGCACAAAGACATCGAAGTCACTCGAATATAGTGTCTAATAGGTGTGCACGCGTGTGTGTTTAAAAAGTTGTTTCTTAATTATTACGAGTTATCTTTCTTAGTTCGACCCTCGTATGTGTAATCAAAAAACAGGACACGCAAAATGGCGATTATATATCTTGGAAATAAATTACGTCGTACTTACAAAAACGTATAACTACGAATATAGAATATTCGAATTTTACAAGGTGGACTACGTTTCATAATATCTTGCTTATTGCATTGTGCGTCAAATTGCCCACGAGCGTTCAACTAAACATTGCGTGCTATAACTAACATCGCAGTTAACACTGAATTCCTGTATAAATCATTTGGACATGATTCAATGTATTCTTTTGTATTCTCTCTGCTTTGGGTCTACATAGTGCCTTAATGAACAAATATATAAAATAAAGCGTAAAAAACAACGTTTTCAATGCTTATTCTTAAAACTTGTTTTTTTAAGTTGATTTGGTATAGGACCTTCAAATTTTACTTGTTTGTACATGATCAGGTAAGACTTAACTGAAAATCCCAATCTGCTCAATCCAACTCTTCTATCCTGTGACTTACATTGAAAGAACGGAAGATTAGCATTTTGGTTGATTTTAGGACCGACTTTCATATACGTATGGATCTTGGAAAGAACTTACGTTGCAGTCGAGTAGAAACATAAATAAAATATCTAGTTTATATACTGTTTTATTGAATCGATCAGTAAATGATGGAAGGGGAGCGTGAACGGTTGGAGAGTTGACGTTCTGTGTGTTTTGTGTGCAACTGGTCTTATGTTGTCGAACAGGCAGGCAATACTCGGCTCCATCCTTTCGGATGCTTGATGTGTTGCCATTGGAAGATGGAGGAGTAATTGACATGCCGATGTCCATTAACATAACAAAAAGAAAATCAATATTTGCAAACAAAACGAATCCCAATTTGGTCCGAATATTTTATCATTACATTGTTTTCATTCATTGTTTTCATTCCTTCACAATTACACTTTTAATATCCATTGAAAGCAAAAACAAATTAAATAATTCTAACTACGCGATCCAGATGCCATTAAATGACGTTATCAGTCCAGAAATAATATAATTTCAAAGTTATCGCTACCATTTCTGTGATCTTCACATTATCACAGATCCACGATTGGGTCTTTTGTAGAAGAGTCCCTCTACTAATAGAACACGAGTTTTGCAAAAAGAAGAAAAAAATAACACACACACACACACACACATACACACTGTAATAAGTGCATATACGCTTGGGTTACTTTTGTGACTAAACATGGTTAGTGTTAAATTAGGTTAGACTCTATAGTACGCAGAATAAACAGAAATGTGGAACGCATCATGGAATGATAAAAAGCTATCTGTGTTGGAAACGGAAATATAAGGATAACTGTCGTTTTTTACAAATACACAATGATATGAATGGATTCCATACATTGGAATAGTAATAAAACGTAAGCATATTTTTTTACGGGGATCTTCTATAAAACAACCCTACGCTTTATTGTTAGTTTTTTTTCATTATCTTATTTCCTATTTATTCCTGTCACTTGTGTGGACATAACTCTGCCGCCATGTTTAATTGTTACCCGCCACTTTACTTCTTGGTTCTTCGCCGTTTTATTTTATAGTTTCCCGTTGTGTTATTTACCTGGTGCTACCAGACGAGGCTGTCTGAAGATATCGACTTCCTGACCTAAATGCACCAAACATTAATGTTATTGTTTAATCTTTTCCTTTCTAAATCTTATTCATGTTTTGCAAATCTATTAACAAAAAAAAAATATTTTTCTCTACAAAACAACTAAAGTAAACACAATGAATAAAAGATCTGAAGAACTTGAAACATAAATTTTTTAAAAATAATTCAACTTTACTTCGTTGCTTTTTTTGCTGGGTTGATGTATAGTGGTAGTATTTGTGAAATATACGATGAATAATAAATATGAATAAAACTTTTCTGAACAAATAATATTTATTATACATTTACAAGTTAAGTAAAGAATTATTTATTGAACCAAAACGTCTTACTTGAAGAAAAGTCCGAAACACATGTTAATCAAAATTATTTCTATCTGAATTGTGCAAGGGGCATAAGTCCGTTGAGACAAGAAAGATAATCAAAGCAAAGGGTTACTTTTCTATATTTTCTCTAGGTGCGAAACATTTTTATCCAACACTATTATTTTATTATTTTAAAACTTCGTATTCTATTCGCTTATTCCATGCGATTTCTTTATTGCTGACCAACCACCTTTTGGTTTATCGATTTCGCTTCGACACCTTTTTCGCCGTTTCCGTTGCTGGTTTTCGGACAATTTTTTTTACTACTTCTTAGTCAATTAAATTGCCAATGCGCCATGGATTTCTTTGGTAGTGTTTTTCTCTTGCTTCCCATTAACGTAAGATGGATACAAAGTAGAAGGGCAAAGTATACAGCTACTTAATGACGCCAATTTAGTTGGGTAAAACAATAGCCAAGAGCCGACCCATAAGGACGGGTAAAACAATCGGCAATAAACCAACCCCTTTTCAAAGTACTGCACTTGCTGGGGTCGATTCCAACCATACACTATACATACATGAGTAGATTATATTCACGTAGTTGTGGATACATCTTTGATACTGTCTGAGAGTTTTGTTCATTTACAAGCAAGCAATGACTTTGCATTTGTCGAGCTGGTTTGGTTCTGTGTAGTCCAAGGGGGTCTACCTTCACATGTTGCTCTTTCCTGTTTTTCCCCCGGGAAGTAAGTATATTGATTACGGCCTAAAGCGCCACTATGCCAGCGGGGCTGCCCAGATGATTTTTAAATGACCAGTGTTTCCACTCCTTTTCGGGACGCTTTTCACATTATGCCTTTCTGTCACCTCTTCCCGGGCTATAAAAGAAGTAAATACCTATTCTATACATACAAAAGGGGATCTGTTACTGCCATTTTTGTCCCCACTTGTTCGGATTGAATATTAAGAATTCTCGATGAATATATAAACAGCCATTAGGCTATTAGAAAATATTAGTTGTTTTATTTTACAGCTCATGTATTGAACATATATTCCAAATATGCTCACTATTAAAACGAAACTCAGTTAACATATGCATTAAATATGAAATGTACGAAAGTACAGTTAACATATGCATTAAATATGACAATTATAAAAGATAAGCAACGGGCAACATACGAAGAAACACATGTTTAGTTCTGACTCTATATTTTAAATAGCAACATTGATTAGTGAGAAAATCTGAATTGCCCACTTAATGATAGTCCCACGGAAGAGGCCCGACAGCGGCGACTTCTTAAGATTCTCTGGTTCTCTTCGGGCAGAATCCAAGGAAATTATTCGGGGAAATTACGAACCAGTTCTTCGCCAGAATCAGTTCTATACACAGACATGTCCTACCCCCACCCGCTAGTTCCATTGCTTATTTCTCACTTCTTTTTATTTCCCTTAGAGTTTGACGGTACTACTGTGATAGGGATCTCCTTGTCACGCACGAGTCAATCCTCGGTCACGGACCCCAATGTGACCTGTGCTCGTCCTTCGCAGGGAATTCTTCACAAGGTATCTCAGCGTAGTAGGGCCCGTCAATTGTTTGGTCAGAATCACTTTCACCTTCGGGTTGATAAGCCGCTTCTTCGTCGAACTGTCACACAGGAAATGAATCAATTTCATGCACGCAAAAAAGACATACTCGATTATATCTATTCTACTGGTTAATTCAAGATAGATATACACAGTATAAAATTATATACAATTATTCAGTTGTTGATGTTGACAAAACTCTACTGAGTCCCAATTAGATTAAGTGGTTAGATTAGGTGGTTAGATTAGGTGGTGACGGTTCGGGAAGAGAGGGGGTTACGACCCTTCCATTGTATTTGATTTCTCTCGAATATAAGCTTCAACTCTCGTTCAGGGATAGGTCGGACTATCGCCTAAACCAATCACCATTAATTACGCCACCCCAGGGAAATCCCCTATTCCCCGTGGGTGTACCTGTTAATCTGCAAACTCTCTCAGGCCTGTTTCTCACGATTGGAAAAGTTACCCCTGTGACCTCTCGGTCTGGTACTGTACTCAGAGTTCAACGAACCATTGTCAACGGAAACGAAATTGTATTTCGTTATGTCTCTCAAAGTGACATCAAGTTGTCATATTTCACCAAACAATAAAATTTATCTTCTTTCAGCAGGGATGGATACCGTTACCCGGGCATACAACAACACTTAACGAATAAAATAATCATATCTGCCCAGAATTCTCCAGTGTTTCAGGAGTCTAAGGACGGTCACGTCACAATACAAGAAAGGTGTAGAAGCCAAAAAATAAAACAACAACAAAAAACAAAAACAAAAACAAAAAAACATAGCTAATATTTGCGCGTGAATGTATAATCTTGGTATAATCAAGCAATAACATGCTAGAGTCCATCATCATGCATTCGTGTATGCAAACCGCAAAATTAAAAATAGCGGAGCAGATTTTCTCAATATTCCATAAGAATCTTTCACTTAGTGATACACGTACCAAAATTGGCACAAATGACATTCAAAACATACATTTTAAGAAGAAACTGTTGACCACAAGAAAATTCAAGATGACTGGCAGTTTTCAAGATGGCTGCAGAAGCAAACTGACAAATTTCAATGTTGGTGCTTGCATCACTAAGTGACAGATTGTTTCAGCAATCTGACCCACAAAAAAAGCTTAAAAATAAGTCTATTGCACTATAATAATAATACGTCCGCAACGGAGCATTTTTATAATGGAAAGAGTGCAAATATACAATAGATAAATAGCAACAACGATAAAACTAAACGAACTAAAAACAAAGCAAAACATAAAACAACTTCTTTCGAAGTTGTATAGCGAATAATTAATCTTTTTTATAAACTTATTTAATCAGTAAAGTGTAAAATCTCATTCTAATGCAATAAATAAATAAGTAAATAAAACAAACGTGACATTTAGTTTCATCTTTTCAATAGGTGTATAGATTTAATAATTTAGTTATTCTGACACTTTCAAAATATATAAAAAAAACAGATAAAAACAACTTTTTAAATATTGATTACTAGTATGGGTACCTGGCGTTGCCTGGGTTGACATGAAGTTCCGTTTGAAGCACACCTGTATACTAATAATTTCATCATGTGCAACGTAGATGCCTCCACAACAAAAATAAAAGAACGGATGAAAACATGCAAATGTAATCGTCCAAGAAAGAATTACACAATACCCTCTCCACTAGATATTTCGGCAGAAGGGCTACAAAGGGAAGAAACTATTCTTCGGATATTGAGAACTGGAAAGAACCCCCTCCCCCTAACAAAAAATAATTAAACATAAATCATTACAATATTTGTTTCAATAAAAATAGCAGCGACTACCCGTGCGATCGCAAAAAATAAAAAATCTACCAATAATTAATTCCAAAAACAAGTAAATAAAATTTTTCGTCATTTTATATTTCTAATGTAACCTCCTCTCCAAAAAATTGAATTTGTCATATTTTGGGTTTCGTTTTGTTTATAAAATTGTTAGGTGAAAGTACAGAATGGTCTCATAAAATATAATTAAATTTATCGTTATTTTATGTTTCAAATGTAAATCCCGTCCCCACTACAAAAAAACCCAAAATGTATTTGTCATGTTTTACCCCCCCCCCTCGATGGCCAAACTTGAAAAAATTCTAGAGATGACATGTTTGAACTATTTGTGGCCCAAAAGTGGGTGCTCATTTTACCTTAAATTTATATAGAAAAGTGATCCCCATGCTAAAATGTTAATTTTCTTTTTTTTTTTCAAAATTTCTTCTTATAAAGACTGTTTAAACGTATTAGGCCCCCAAAAGTAGGTCTTAATTTTTTTAGGGGTTAAACGACACTGGGTCACGTCGTAAAAATTGACCATTTTTAATTAAAGATATTAAATAAATTATAAAGAAAATCTGTTTCGCAGGCAATTAAACACACTTGCTGTGGTATAATTATTATAATAAATCCTGGGCAACACCGATTAAATTTTATAAACAAAAATAGGTGCAGATAATAAATGGGATGATGGATTTGGCTCACATGGAAAATTGGCTGACTAACGTAGGGATACAAGTAGATGAAGACATTAGTTTTAATTATTTTTCTCGAATTCCCTCCCCCCTCCCCCGAGCATCGGCGTTGAAAATAAGTGAAAATGATGTATTCTGGACCAGAAGTTTTTCAAAAAACAACGTATGAATTATATCGGCGTACTTATAGTTTACATAACCAAAGAAACCTACCAAATACAGTGTAAGAAACGGATACCCCAACAATGACAAATAAAAAAGGTGACCTAGAAATTAAGAATAAGCGAAAAAAATTACCTCCAAATTAAAAATAAAAATAATAAAGAATTATACTATCAGTTATCTCCCTTTGCTTTACTGGTTTGAAAATTAAACGGTTTCAGATTTTAGATAAAATTAGTTAAATAAAATATAAATTAAAATGAAAATAAACTAAATAATTAAAATTTTAAATAATACAGTTGAAACAAGACTATTATGTCAAATTAGAAATATCATCGAGCTAATTATTTAAATAGATTAAATTTAATGTGATATGCTAATGGCCGTAACTCAATCAATGTAGATGTGGTTTGAAGAATGCTATATATAGAAATTACGCATAGAATTTAATATCTCCTTTGACAAAAGGATCCTATCATTGACATTAATATTTCTTGATCAGGAGAGGTGTACACACATGTCGCCTTTATATTTCTTTGAATATGGGGGGGGGTGTACAAACACACACACGAACGCTACTAGTTTATATATACGTTTTATTTTTTATTACCGTATCTTTCTGTTTAGTTACATTATTGTTTCAGCTACTCGACCGTTTTTGTTTGGCCGTTTGTAGCTTCCTTAGACTTTTACAGAAATGTTCGTTATGATGGGATGAAAGAGTGAATGATGTCAGGGGAGGGGCGCGAGAAGAGCGGAAAAAGAGGAAGGGAACAAGGGGAAAGGTGGAAGGGGATGCTTGGTATGTCGGCAATGTTTTAGTTTTGGAGTTTAGGGACCTTGTGGGGGAGGGTCTGGGAAGTTCATTTCTGGTGTGGCTGAGGGAATAGGGATACATGGAGGGGGAAGGGGGATATGTGGGGGTAGGAGGAGGGGGTTACTTTAAAATTCGAGTCTTAATGTTAAAGTTTTTGGCGTCTCGTTGGTGAGATGATTTCATGATAAGTATGTCTTGACCTGTTGGGTGTTCGCTTAGATTCGGAGGCGGGGGGCTATGATTCGATTTATTTATTTGGTTTTTATTTGTTGTTAATTGCTTGGAGAGGGTTGGCTAGCGGTCGCGCGCGCGAGCACACACATGCGCACGTACATACATATATACTTAAATAAGCGTTCACATGTATACACACACACATATATATATAGAGAGATTATTATTCACTCAAAATATCAATATTAATTATTACCAATAATTTGTTGCTTTGAAAACAGGTGCGTATCTCTCAAGCCTGAGTGACAACAAGTCTACTCCGATTTTCAGTACTCTCTATTTCATTCAGTTATGATTCACTAAGTGTATTCACAGCCGTCACCGTCAGCGATCTCTTGGCATTTGAGTTACAATCCACCCAGACAGCCAGCGCGGCCGTAGCCGAGATAGAACTCACTACAGGAGTTTGTAGCATAATTCAAATCTTGTCGGTAACTGAATAATTGATGCTTCGCCAGAGCTATCAATGTATTTTTTATCGTGACGCTATCATTAGACGGGGTGCCTACCACGGCTTAAGAGATCCCCATTTACCCTCGAGAGAAAGATAGACCGCGCCAGTTTCCCAACCTGGTATTTTATCTCACAATACATACAGCGACTCGCCTTTCCAAATAGTCACCCATCTGGTACTGGCCATGCTCAACGTTGCTTAACTTCGGTGATCTTCGAGAACCGGTGTGTCAACCTGATTGTGTCGTACACTCACGGTGAGTTACAATACTCTCCCTTAAAATTTCAGTCTTCGTGTTCCTGTTCAGTTGCGGTCTGGTCAGTCCTATCCCTTCTCACCGTTTCAATCCCTTTATATCAACTGCAGCAACTTTATATGTGGCACCAGTCAATGGCAGTGTAGTATTGTATGCTGGAGTGGTGAGATCAAACTATATGAAAATATCAGGGAAGGCGTTGTCAAATAATATTATCTTTTTACATATCGTCAACGATACCTTAATTGATTTATTCGTACACTGACTAGCGCCAGACCACGATGGAATGCGCTTAATAAAATAATTAAGTTAGTACATGAAAAGTTGACGCAAAGCATGAGAAGATGAAAACATGAAAAATGTATAGCAGCGTGGATGACCATTAATACAAAATGACCTTTAAAAGAGAAGACTACTAAGTAAATACAAACGAATAACCTGTTTACCAAACATGTAGATCCGAACGATACAACTAAGAGAAAATAATCTACCACTCCATTAATAATTGTAGAGTAATTCCTGAAGGACTGAAAATATGCCGGAAAGGGAAAAGAGGGGCACATGACCTGTTATGTATAAATCAGAACGTAATCATAGCGTGACTCCACTACAGAAACGCTTAGGACACGATCCACTAAAGCATGGATGATTGAATGCTTAAGGATGTACAGAGTATATGATAAGATTATTAATTTTACTGAGAAAGAAATGTGAACGGGAACATTGAAACTAATGGGAACGACACTCGAGATAATAATAGAGACTATCTATCAACACTACTGCTTACTATAGCTTTACTGTTACACAACGACCTACTGAGGAAATGTGATCCACTAAAAGTTTACAGACAGAAAAAAAAGAATTAAACATTTCGTTTCTGAATTTCTGAGATGATGATTGATTATTCGTATTATTTGGATTCTTTGGACTACTGTTCTCATCTTGAGTGTCATTTTCACAACGTTTCGGTCGATTTAACTTCCGAGCTTCTTCAGATATATCTTGTCGAACGCAGATTTTTTTTTTCGAACTCGGGAATCTTTCTATCGAACTCAGAAATCTACACTGAATTTCGAACGAAACCCTTTATTTAATTCATGGATGGTAGTATTCTCTCGTTTCGTTAGTATATCTACAACGCCACAATCTCTTGTGTGTATGTGAACGATTAGAAGCTATTTGCAAAAAAGCAAAATAGAACTGAAAAAAAAAAAAACTGGTGAACACTATCAGAATATTCAGTTAGGAAATTAAAATATAATTCAGAATGGAAATTAAGATGAAAAGAGGAAAACCGGACACAGCGGATGACATGTAACTGCCGAACTAAAAGAAAATTAAATAACTTGGCGCATATGATGCGTATAGATATTTCAATGTTCTAAACCTTGAACAGAAAAAAAAATGGAAAAGAATATATGAGAACAACAAGACACCTTTTAGAAACTAAATTATATAGAAGAAATCTAATAAAATGGATTAACATCTGCGTAATATCACTAGTAGTATCATCCATTTATATACTTAGCAAAAGAAAAAACTTAGGCATCTTGACCATATAACTAGGAACTAATGGCAATCCACAATGCGTTACACTCGAAGAATTAAATTGACCGACTCTACGTGAAAAGAAAAAAACCGAGGGAAGATAATTGTTAATTATAGAAGACTATGAATAACACACAAAGGGGAATTTGAAAACTAGGTTACAGAAAAGCTGATCATTGCAGAAGTAGGAAGAGAAACGGATACATAGGTGATTCATAAGAATGACAAACTCTCAAAAACATCTTAATATGATCACTATAAGCGCACTAAAGAAATGAAATCGCTACTGACAGCTGCACATAACAATGCGATTGTACCCAACTATATCAAAACTAATATATACCACACGCGGAAAACAGTAAATGCAGACACTGTAGTTCAGAAGACGAAACAGTAAATCACGTAATAAATGACTAAAGAAAACTACAAGAAAAATAATACAAGAACAGACATGAGATAGGCGCTATCCAAAAGGCTATATATTTGAACATTCAAACAAATAGTACACATAAACCCTTAATAGTAAATGAAACCCACAAAATCATTTGGGACGTCTATTATATAAATCTCATCTGTTTTGGGACGTCTATTATATAAATCTCATCTGTTTGTTTAAATGTATGTATGCATGTATGTATGTTTCGTAAAAAACATTTCGTAAAAGGCAACGGATTTTCACACGATTGGTTTCATTTTGAAGCGCGACTCTTCGGACGACAAATATCGAAGAATTGACTAAAAACATTAATTCAGCTGGGCACTTTTCTACAGGGAGGGTTCACTTTTATCGCCTCCTTTCGATTGTCTAGCCTTAATTGAAACCTGCGTCACTTCCGGTTTGGCGATGGGCGCAACAGCTAACGCGCCACGTTTTTTTCACTTTCATTTCCTCCTTCGCGGTACGGGTTAGAGCCTGCTTGCCTACTACCACTTTTTTTTGCGCTCGCAATTTTTCTTTCTTTTTTTTTTTGCTCAACCAACACCCTTACACACACCTCCACTTTCTTTTCCGCCTTTGCGTCATAAGATCGAGCCTGCCTACCTACTACAACTTTTAATATTTTTTTCTCAACATACACTTACAAACACCCGGACAAGTGTAAGAATAAAGAAATAAACAAACCTAAGTAAAGAGATCGGATTTTATAATACTTAACAGAAGGAAAATTTTGCCATGCTAGATAACCAGAGTATAAAGACCAAGAAGACATAAAAAAAATACATGAAACTTGCCAGAAAATTGAAATGGATATAGAACATATAGATAATCAATATAATTCCAGTAATCTTAGGGGCACTAGGTACAGTCTCGAAAAAAAAAAAAACCCGGAAAATACTGGGGAAATTGGATTCGAAGAGAAAACGAACGGTAATGATGAAAACAATTGAAATCATAAGGAAAACCATCGAATGTAGAAACCAACCCACATAGACTGCCGATGCTGATCATTCATATAAAGATCGCAATAGAAAAAAAAAACCATGAAAAAAAAAAAAAACCACTAATATATGAAACCTGCAAGAAATTTCATACAGCCATCCAACCAAAACAAAACAACAACAAAACAAACAAACAAACAAACAAAAAAACAATGTGGTGGCATAGAAAATTGTCGTGAAGTGCCACGCGGTATTGAAAACGATATTGCAAAAACAATAAGAGAGAAGACAGTACTGGGACATTGGGGGGGGGAGTATTGCCAGTCAAATCTTAAAGAAGGTCAATGGTCTTTGCCATAGCTATTTGAAGTGGTTATGAAAAGAGATAGAGAGTGTTGGAAATCTTGGGAGACGTGTTGTCACTCAAACTCGAAGGAACACCACGGGTTATCAACAGCTTGCATTTACCTGGCTGAGAACGTCTAGTGAATACATAATACTGCTACTGCTACCGCTAATACAATTACTACTGATACTACTAACACCACTACTATTACTGCTACTACTACTACTACTACTTATAATAATAATAATAATAATAATAATAATAATAATAATAATAATAATAATATGACAAGGATGATGATAACTCACGAGCAAACAGGCAGACATGTAGGAATACAAAGAAGAAGAAGAAGAAGAAGAAGAAGAAGAAAAAACGATCAATTGTAATATAGTTATCTCTTCTGCACTAATGATTGCTCAACTTAAGAAAAAAATATCCAACACAGAAAATCCATGCATGGATTGGCAGATATCTATGTAGGTTTTCAATACTTTTGATTATGCAATAAATAAAATAAAATAAATAAATAATAAATAAACTTGTCAATAATTTGCTGTGTTCTTAGCAAATTATAAGACAGTTTCGTTGAATATAGTACGAGTATTTAAATTGGCTGATTTATTTCTCATTGGAGAAAGATAGTCAAATCGATTGTTACGATAAGCGATTCATTAACGTCAGAAATGGATAATAAAAGTCACAACAGACTTGGTTGGTCAATTCTTAGTCCGATGGGCGTGTCTTAAGCGAATCAATCGTAACTTTGAATTCTTTCAAGTAGCGCAAAGGAAAAAAGGAAAGAAATAAAAACTCCTAAAAATTGGCCCGCAGCCAGAATATCAAGTTTCAGCCATTATTTTCTATCTTGATTATTAAGATACGATTCATTGAAAGTTTTCTGAATTGGAGTTGTCTGCTATTATTCAAATAAGTTTGCGAATACGAAGATGCGACTGGGAAAAAAAATTCGAATTCACTCTTTTAGATAGGACCTAGATAAATATGGCGAGAAAAATCTATATGCAAAGATTAAGTTTCACTCGCATAAAATAGAAATTTTTCTATTTTAAAACAATGGACTATTTTGGTTTTTTTTTTTTCGAAATTATTTTTATTTTTCTCGATTTTTTTGCATGATAATATATTTTTGGGGAAAACATATTGGTTTTCGGAGTTACTAGGCAGTCCGGAAAGAAAGAAGAAAAGACAACCATTGAGGAAAACATTATTGATTGATAATAAAATAGATGGCAGTAACAATCTCCAGTCTTATCCAGAGTTGGAATAAAGCTGCAATTTTTTCTTTTCTTTTCTTTTATTTATTTAAAAAATATGTATTAACCGGCAAGTCTGAAATGAGATTTTCCTGGTGAAAGCAAGGAAAAGGCCGGAGAGAGACAAGAATTGAATGCGTTTTCTTCTTTAGCCTTCATGCAACCTCGACGTAAACAACCGATGACAAATGTGTTGTATTTTCCTATTGGATAAAATATAAGTAAAAATAAAATTGTCAAGAGATAAAAACGCTATTTCAAACATTAGATTGCCGATAAAAAATGCTGTTTAAAATATAATCGTTACAGATAGAAACGAAATGCCTTTTCAAAAAAAAGCGTTACAGATAAAAGAAAATAAATTTTAAAACTTAGTCGTTACAACTAAAGGAAAATGCTATTTCAACTTAAACGTTGCCGATAAACGAAGTGATTTTAAACTAAATCGTTACGTATAAACCGAACTAAATTTCAAACTAAAGCGATACATAAAAACGAAAGTTCTATTAAAAGCTAAACCGTTACAGGTGAACAAATTTATTTTAAAACTAAAACGTTACAGATAAACGAAAATGTTGTTTCAAACTTAATAGTTACAAATAAGGAAACATGTCTTTTCAAACTTAATTGTTACAGATAAGCGAAAATGCTTTTTAAAACGAAAGCGTTACAGATAAAAGAAAATGTTGTTGCAAACGAAATCGTTACAGACAAAGGAAAATGCTATTTCAACTTAAGAGTTAGTCCAATTTATGTGTTCAACGGAGATTATGGTGATCAGGGGACCCTCTAAATTAAAAAAAGAAATAGAATTTTAAAATACATTTATGCTATATTTCAAATCAATTTGCTAGATTTTAATGAATGCATGCATGGATGAGAGAATCTGTTACTTAATGAAACAAGTAAAATAATAAATATATCAATTAATGAACTGCAATAAATATAAAAATATTGCAGGACAAGGTCTTTCCAGCAGCTCCTGCCCAGATGTGACAACAATACTCTACCCTTGGACGCACCCGGCTCTAATACAGGCAAATTTACACTTCTAACGATTACTATGATAATGTCCTTTTGACCACTGTACAATCTTTAACCCCTATCCTCCAGTGGCATCTGGGCCTTGATAAGTGGTGATTCCTTTGTAAAAAAAAGTTGCAAATAAACGAACATTATATATAAAACTTACGCGTTACAGATAAGCGAAATGTGATTTTAAACAAAAGCGTTACATATAAACGAAAGTTCTATTTAAAACTAAGGCGTTACAGATAAATGAAATTGCTAGTCCGAACTAAAGCGTTACACATCAACTAAACTTTTATTTTTAACTAAAACAGTAAAGATAAACGAAAATTGTATTTCACCTTAAATAATTACAGGTAAACGAAATGCTGTTTCAAATTAAAGCTTTACAAAACAAAAATACTATTTCAAACTAACGCATGTCAGATTAGCCGAGTTATTTCAAACTTGCGCATGAGAGAAAATCGAAAATGCTATTTCAAACTTATGCGTGACTGAGAAACGAGAATATTATTTTAATCTTACGCGTTTTAGATAAACGAAAATGCCTGATAGATCAAGGAAAATTATATTTCAAACTTACGCGTGACAGATACAAGAAAATCCTATTTCAAGCCCACGCGTGATAAACAAATAAAACTGCTATTTAAATGATTAATTTTACGGACTAACAAAAATGCTATTGCAATCTTAGCGTAAGAGATATACATGTGAATACTGTAGATGAATGAAAATGTATTCAAATCAAATCAAATCAAATCAAAGTGTGACAAATAAGCAATAAGCGATTTCTAATTCAAATGTGTCAGACGTGTGCATATATTTTTTAGCCTTTTCAATACCAAGGCGGACGCCGTAAGAAAATTATAACACTACCTATCTCATTTAAATAAAGCATCCTGAACGTTCAGACAAAAGGTTAAATTCGCGGCTTTAGTCAGTGTTCCGAAGTCTATGACTGCAAAGCAAGCACCCTCCACAGTGATAGTAGTCGAAAAAAATTGAAAGAATGAAACACATATGTCTGTGGATAAAACAATAATATTTATCCCTATATATGTAACAAGGAAAGGTTGTCCCATTTTCATGTAAATAAGAAGAGTATTAGATAAGTGAAAATGAGATTAAGATAAGCCGAGTCTCGAACCTTGTAAGCAAGGTTAAGGATTGAAATGTTAGAATTTAGCTATTGTTAGATTCTATTAGAAATATTTAGATATTGTTTATATCGCAAAAAGAATTGATTGTTCATTTTGTTTGGAATCGGAATGTTGAAAAGGCCAGTCAAAAAGAATGAACAATACAAATTAAAATATATTATTAAAAATAGGTTAGAGTCATATGTTGAGAGTTCTTTTGTTGTCAAAAGTGTGTGCATAGCCACGTGAATTGGTCACGTTTCGAAAACACACTTCTGACGTCATAACGAAGGGGGATTCTCAATACAGGAGCTCAGAATTAGTTAGTCAAAGAAGAGTCGGGAGTCAGCCAAAGAGAGAGAGAGAGAGAGAGAGAGAGAGAGAGAGTTGAGAGTCAGTCAGTTTGCAGTCAGTGGTCAGCTGACCCTTTGGAAGCGAAGGGTAGAAGATTAAACTATGTAGATCCAAATGTGAATTCCTGACGTCATCATAATTCGACCGGTCCAATGAATAAAGAATCATAATTGTGTTTTTGTAAAACTGTTGTCATGTGTCATCTTTCAACACTCAAAAGGTAATTGTTAATCATTTGTAATGGACATTGTGTAACTCTTACAATAATATGTATCTCCCCTCCTCTGTGTTAAGAACTTGTATACATCTCCAGTCTATATATGAAGTCCCAAGAAATATAACAACTGTATAAATGTCTTCTCTCTCCCTCATCACTATCGTTATATCTGTTATATGTATTGTATCAATATGAATCCCCCATCATCTCTTTAATATGCACCCTATGTAGCGTATATGTATTCAAGCTGGAAGTTCCAATGTTGCTCGTATTAAATAACGTCTATGTGCTTTTTTGCTATGCTCATAATACATTATTATTATTATTATTATTATTATTATTATTATTATTATTATTACATCCCCCTCGCTTCCTTAATTTCTGTAGATTTGATTCTAGTACCTGTATATATTTGTAAGTTTCATGTTCACTGAGCGCCCTCATCTCCTCTTGGTTGGGCAGTTCTATACTCTCTGATATTTCTAGTTTTCCCCTTTTTTATCCACAGTAGTGCCCACATTTCTATTCCAAATTCCATTTCAAATCATGGCTAAATATTCTAGTTGTTTGTCAGCTTTTCCAGTTTCATTTTGCAAACAGCTTCAAGTCATCCTGAGATGGGTGTTATTATTATTATTATTATTATTATTATTTTTTTGTCTTGCTGTTAGTATTACCAGTTTAATACTGATAGGCGGATCATAACAAATGAACATAGGATATCAGCATCTTGTTTTCTCAATATTTCAGCACTTTCCGCGAAGTTCGAGCGGTTCCCACCAACGAAGTCTTTTCAAGTACTCCAACATTGCAATCTATCTCAATTTTCTCCACTTTTCAAATCCTTTTGTTACACTCAACATGGTTCCCATCACAATAAGTACAACTTCAACCTTCTTCAACGTCTACAATCTTTTTATTTCCCTTTTCGAATCTTGGTATTTTCGACCTTTTTCCTCAACATTCACATCAACTGGCATTGTTTTATTAATGATTATTGCCGTGTGTGTGTGCGTTTTTTTTAACAAGACTAAATCTGGTCCCCTGCTTTAATCACATCATCAAAATGAATGTTCATATCCTGCAATAATTTTATATTATCACTCTCCACCACTCCTGGAACATGCTCGTACCATTTTCACTGCATTCAAACCCTCTAATAAACCTTTCTCGCAATATTGTCATGCCGTCTCTTGTATTCCTCTTGAGCTAACTTCTTACAACTACTGACAAGGTGTTGTACATTATCACCCTTTTGTCTACACCGTTGACATAGGGGACTTTCAATGGCTTTATCAATGTGAAATTTCATATAATTTTACCTGAACTCTTGCCCTGCGCGACACATTTGTTCCAACCTTTAATTCACGTTTCCCATTCACATTGCCAGGTTTTTCCCTTGTCCTCAGTAGATCTCAACTAAACTGGCCATGCATTTTCTTCTCAATCCGCTTGTCTTTCATTTTTTGTTCATTTATTGCCTTAGATTCTTACAAGTTCGTGCTCTTGCAATTTTTCAAAATTAGACACGTCTTGTATAACCTTTTCCTTAAAGTTGGAGGCGTAAACAAACAAACTTTCAGGTTATTTTCTTCTTCGTTTACACATCGTTCTACACCTATTAGTCCTCGTCCTTCTCTTTTCTTTTCACATGTAACCTATCGACATCATTCCTTAGGTGAAACTCCATTCATTGTTATCGTTTTTCTTGTCTCCTGTCCAAATTTTTCAGCTCATTTTCTTCACTTTGAATAATACTCACCACATATCGAAATATAGCTACTGTGTTTACTGCGGATATTTTGTTTTTCTCATTCGATCCTGACCTAAGAACCATCTTATTCTTCTCTCGAATCATTTTCTAATTATTTCTTTCAAGTTAGCTTCTTTTATTTTTTCTCATTCCACAATTCCTAATTAACTGTATCATTCTTCTCCAACGTCTTCCATCATTGCTCAATTCAAAAGCAGTATTTCTTTACTTTCAACAAATTCCCCCTTCTCAATTTTAAGACACCACATTTTCTCATGCCAAATTTCATACCTATGTCATTACCAGCGATGGGACGATTCCAATATTTTTCCCGATTCCGATACAATTAACGATTCTGATTCCGATTCTTTATAAATCTCTCAATATTTAACTATAAAGTGTTATGTTATCTCGATTACCGTAAAAATACATCTTGAATGTACGTATATTTTACCAAACGTAAAAAAAACAACACTTGCGAGGGGATTATCTAGAGATTTTAATCTTACTGAAATTTTAAATCAATATTTATTATTTTATTATTACTACAAGCATTGGAAGATTTTTCTTTAATCAAATTCAAATAAAAATATAACTTAAGGAATTGATTTGGTATCGAAAAATAAGCTCAAATTTTTCCATTCCGATATCACAAAAAGCTCCCATTTTTCCGATTCCCGATTCCGATTCCGATTAATCGTCACAACACTAGTCATTATGCCATCTATAAATAATAAATGGTTTACTCGGTACTTATTCCTTCCCTACTCGTAACACTCATTTACCTTTCGTGATATGAACGACAAAGGGACCATACTCAAAACAAATCACAATGGCAACAAAAATCTTTTTCTTCACATGGATTTCCCGAGATCTTCTCCATTGGATGTTAATGACACGTTCCATTGTTTTATGCGTCTTTCCAATAAATCTTGAACATTCACCACGATTCTAAATATTTCCATACATTCTTTAGTCCGGCTATGTGAAACCAGACTATATGCTTTGCGGTAATCTATCCATGCCATGCGTAGATTTGTGGATCTTCTCTTACAATCTCGAAGTATTGTCCTATCAATAAGCAACTGATCTTGGTCCCTCTATTACCTCCTCTACATCCCTTTTGTTCTACCTTTAAGATCTATTGCTCTTCCAGATGTTTGTAAATCTTATTTGCTAAAATGCCTGTCAACAGTTTCCACATCAATGGAAGGCAGGTGATGGATCGATGGTTATCAACAGCAGTGCCCTTTGAAATATTTTTCTGGCAGAGTAGTGTTCTTCCACGCGTGCTTTATTCAGGAATTACTTCTGTCAATATTCCATCAATATGAGATACAATCTTTCCAGACAACCTAGTAATTTTTTTTAACCAATACTCCTGTACACGATTTGGTCCGGAAGCTTTCCAATATGGAATTTTCTTACACTGTTTAATTACTTTCCCCTTGCTCACTTTCACTACATATTGAAGCTGCTTCAATTTACTTTGTATTTCATTCCTCACATATTCAGCCACAAAGCACTTCCGTCATGTTTCTTTTTTACACTTTAAATATCATTCCAAAACTTTGTGCACTCTTCTGACTTTGGTACTTCATTTACTTAATTTGACCGTCTATTAAGCCATTCATAGAACGTCTTCTGGTTCAGATTAAATAACCTATTCTCTCTGAACCGTTGAGTTCTCTCTTCATATCTCTTCACTTTCACACTTTTTGCATTATTTGTTTTATTTCCTATAAGACAGTTTTAATTCTCTTTCTTTTAATTCTGTACTTTTCATTCAGTTGTTTGAATTTCTCTCTCTCTCTCTCTCTCTCTCTCTCTATATATATATATATATATATATATATATATATATATATATATCTTCCATAGCACTCAATTGTCATCTCAAACCTCTTTCAAGAAAGTTCAAACCCTTTCTTACTTTTTTAAATGTCATCTTTTATTCTTCGTTTCCATCTTGGCGTTCACCTGTTTTCAATCCGAATTTTTCTGCAACCCACACTATAATCAAATTATTTCTTTCTGTGATGATCTTGCATTTCACATATTTCATTGTTTCATTTAATTTTTCTACCTGAACTTTCAGAATTTTTTTTCTCTAGTCTCTTAAACATGATCCATCGCTATTCCAAATATTTCGATATATTTCTTAGTCCCGCTATATGGAACCAGATCAAATACTTTGCGGTAATCTGCCCATGACATGCATAGATTTGTGGCTCTGCTCTTACGATCAGTAAACAACTGATCCTTGATCTCAATTTAGAATTTTCTCTTTGCTCACTTCCACAACATCTTGAGGTTGCTTTAACTTTGTATTTAATTCCTCACATATTCAGCCACAATGCATTTCCATTATGTTTCTTTTTTACACTCCAAATATTACTACAAAACGTTGTGCACTCTTCCGACTTTGGTACTTCAGTTACGTTGTTTGATTGTTTATTAAGTCTTTTATACAACTTTTTCTGGCCTGGTATTTTCTCTGAACCGTTGAGTTCTCTCTTCATATCTCTTCACCTTCGCACTTTTTGCATGCATTATTTGTTTTATTTCCTCTAAGACGGTTTTAATTCTCTTTCTTTTAATTCTGTACTTTTAATTCACTTGTTTGAATTTCTCTCTCTCTCTCTCTCTCTCTCTCTTCTATAGCACCCAATTGTCCTCTCAAACCTATTTCAAACAAGTTCACACCCTTAAAAATATTTTTTGTCATCTTTAATTCTTCTTTTCCCCTTGGTTCATTTCTATTATGACGTTCACATCTTTTCAATTCGAATTTTTCCGCAACACAAACACTTTCTGCTATAATCAAATTATTTTTTTTTTCTGTGATGATCTTGTATTTCACATATTTCATTGCTTCATTTACTTTTTCTACCTGAACTTTCAGATTTTTCTCTCTCTAGTTTCTTAAACATGATCCATCACTTCTTTGTTTCTTCCAACGAGTCTTTCAACGATCTGTTTCACTTCTTCAGTTTCTTCCTAGAATTTCATCACTAGTTTCCTCATTATTACTTATTACCTCCTCCTTTGTTTTCTCTCCATTTCCTGTCACTTCATCCACATCTTCCACTACATTATCTATCCTTTCCGCATTAATCTGCACATTTCCTTTCCATTATTCTCTATTATTTCTGCGTTCTCCTGTCTAATTCCAGCTCTGATAACCATTAATTCTTCAGTATGCATCTTGCCTGATCACACAGGCAATGTTCCGTTAATTAAAGCGGTTCTCTACATTGTATAAGCATACTTTTTCTATACCCCCTGATAGGCTTTCCATTTCCCTCATAAATATTGATTCTGAAGAAGCACTTCATAATCACCATATTAACTCCTTTACTCCATTTCATTCTAACAGTTTTAGGTTGACGGCTGGGTTTTCGTTACTGTTCCAAGATACACTTGCCGGGCGTGGGCAATTTACTTTGAGTTCCAGTCATATTAACGCCGTTATTCTCAAGCCTTTGGTTTACCATTTCATTCATTCATTTCTTCTTCTTCTTCTTCTTCTTCTTCTTCTTCTTCTTCTTCTTCTTCTTCTTCTTCTTCCCTCTCACGTTTCTTTTCTTACTATTCTTGGAAGAAACTGAAATGCTGAAAAACTTTTTGAATTATATGGTTTAAGTTATATTAAAATTAGATACACATATTTGAAAATTTTAAGAGGCTGTGTCTCCTTTAGAAGTGAAGGCACATATATATTTGGTGCATAGAGTGTAATGTTGAGATAGTGAACAATTTTCATTGCCTTTCCCTGAGATTTTGATATATATAGTACTAGCCTGGGTGCCCGGCGTTGCCCGGCGTTGCCCGGCGTTGCCCGGCGTTGCCCGGGTGTTTGAATGTGTGTGTTGAGCAAAAAGAAAAGTGATAGTGGACAGGCAGGCAGGTAGGCAGGCTCGAACCCGTACCACAAAAGGAGGAAACGAATGTAAAAATAACAAACAAAACGTGACGTCTTTGCTGTCAAGCCCATTACCAAACCAGAAGGGACGGATGTTTAAATTCAAGCTAGAGAATCGAAAAGAGGGGATGAATTTCGAAAATATCGGCGAAAAAAGCGACCTCTCCCTGTAGAAAAGTGTTCAGGTTAGGGTGATGGAATTAATGTTTTTAGCCAATTTTTCGTCTGAAGGATCGAGCGCTAAAACGGTACCAATCTCGTGAAAATCCATCGCTTCTGTCGAAAGTTTTAGACATACATACATACATACACACATACATATTTATATACATTTAAACAGACAGGTGAGATAAATACTTTATAAATGAGAAATATTTGAGATTTAAAAAAAAAAGTTCGGTCGCTATAAATCTATTAGATTAGTCGACATGACAGGATGACTTATATTGTTTTCCCAAGAGAATTTTATACAGGTGATTAAATTTTAAAAAAAAGTGAAATATTTCCGAAGTTTTTAGTGAGTGATTCTTTCATAATCACTTTAGCAGTGCACTTCGAGATCCGGGAATACTTTCATCGACCTTCTCAATAAATCCCATTTATAAAATTCACTCTGTCTGTCTGTCTCCATTGTTTCAAACTGTATCTCTCTGAGACGGAAGATTGTAGAGCGGCACGAGGCGGCTCAAATGATTGCATTTTTGTGCACCTTTTCTGGGTCTTTATCAGGTCAAAATAGTTGCTAAAGGGACAACATTAAATGAAACTCCAACTTGTTATTCTACGTATGCGTGAATACAGGATGCCCACAATGTCACTTCAGGGTTTTAAACTTAAATAGATTCTTTATGATAGCTTTCTGCAATTTTGGCACAATATGACTAAAACAATGGCAAATGAAAAACAATGCAAAATTTAAGCAATCTTTATTTATGAAAAATAATGTCTTTTAATGTTGCCCATTTTCAGCTTCGCATATTTGTGCTCTTTCTAAAACATTATTCATGTCAGATTACAGAATCTCTATTGCGATTTGACTCCCTTATTTCGTTTCTGATGTTTTCATCAATTCTTGCAGGGTTTGGTGTTTGTTAACATATGCAATTTCTTTAAGATATCCCCACAATAAAATGTCGGGGCTTGTCAAGTTTGGGGAACGTGATGGCCATTTGGCATTGCCGTAGCGAGGGATAATTCATTGCCTGAGAAGTTCCATGGTGTCTCCTGCCGTATGTGGCATTGCCCCATCTTGTTGAAACCATAATCCAGGCCTATTTGAATTTCATATTCCGGTATCTCTCTCCAATGGCAGGAAGTCTGTAATCATATTCCGGTATCTCTCTCCAATGGCAGTGACAGAATTTTCGTCTTGATCGCCAAAAACAAAAACAAAAAAAAGGTCTAATAATCTTCTCTTCAATTACTGCACATCATACAGTGCAATTTATGGGATGCAGCTGCTTTTGATGAATTGCCCTTGGATTTTCAGATCCCCCAAATTTTTTATTTTGTTTGTTAACATTCAAATAAAAATGGGCTTCATCTGACATAATCAACTTTTGCAGAAAATTGGGGTCATTTCGGACAAGTTCTTGCATTTGAACTACATATTAAACCCTTGTTTGAACATCTTCAGGTTTCAAATGTTGAACAAGCTACACTTTATATGGAAAGAGTTTTAAACTGTGCAGAATATTGTGTAGAGAAAAATAATGATTAATCGGAAAATGACAAAGATTTTCAATCGTTTAGTGACTTTTTGTATATATATATATATATATATATATATATATATATGTATATATATACATATGTATATATATACAGGGTGTCCATAAAGTCCGTGTGCGCCTTAAAATATTTATAATTTTATTTGTGATTGCAATAGAAATAACATGTAAAAAGGTATATTTGTCCCGGTGTAAAATGAGATCCGATAAAAAAGTTTATAGAACATATGTATAAAAGACTTACATTCGTCCGACATTAGAAATATCTTAACTAAAAATACTATAACGCGATACCTTAAAATTTGCACACGACGACTAGACTTACTAGAAACCATACTTATAAAACAAAACTACAGCCCTTTTTTAACCGGGCCTCATTTAACACCGGGACAAATATACTAACAGTATTTAATAACTAACAAGAAACTAAATAAACTATAAAATAAGAAAATTTTAATTAAAACTAAAAATAATTAGCCCCTAACCATCCTGCACCCACCTTTAACCAAAAAAAAAAAACAAACCTCTAAATACCCTAAGTTTCAAAGGAAAAGAAAAAGAAAACGACGACAACAGCAACAACAACAACTACAACTACAACAACAACCGCTCCTGATTATAATCGGACGCACCGATAGAAAGCGCTTGAGTAGAATATATATATATATATATATATATGTATATATATGTATACATATATATATGTATACATATATATATATATATGTATACATATATATATATGTATACATATATATATATGCATACATATATATGTATACACATATATATACATATATATATGTATACATATATATATGTATACATATATGTATATATGTATACATATATATGTATACACATATATATACATATATATATGTATACATATATATATGTATACATATATATATGTATATGTATACACATATATATATGCATACATATATATATATATATGTATGTATACATATATATATGTATACATATATATATATATGTATACATATATTCAAAACATTTAAAAAAATATTCAAATGTTTCATCTATCAAGACAAAAATGGCGGTGAATGGCGTGTTTTTGGAAAATTGAAAATTAAAATTATGTTAAAAATAGTATAAAAAGTTTTATCTTATTTTGCTTTTCATATGATAACGTTCAAACTTTTATTTTTCACGAAAAAAAGTTGCTTAAGAATAATAGATTTTAATAGATTTTAATTCGTATTAAAAAAATAATAACTTGTGTTTTCCTCTATTTTTTGGCCTTTTGCAAATTTATTACAAGTATATATTTTTTTAATTACTAGAACACCAATTTTGTTTGCGAATATATTTTCAATAATTTGTTACCCCCCTTAACACAAAAACACGCTTATTAACTAAACCATGTTTTAGTAAAACATCGTTAAAATATCTAAAAGTGAAATTGTCTCTGTGTCTGTCTGTCTGTATGTGTAATCCCTACAAAATTACTCTGTCAATTTTCAGTCTACAGACTCGAGATTTGACATAAGGGGTATTGAGATTCGGAAAAATCTTTTTGATCGGTTTTCTGTCAGAAATTTGGCGGTCAAGGGGTCAAAGTTCGACGATTTGACTTTTGAATATTCTACCAAACTCTTTCGCCAATTTTGAATCTAAACATTTGAAACTTTAAAGTTCTTGGACATGGATCAAACTTTTTATTTTGACTTAAGCATAGAACAATAAATGTTAAAGGGTCAAAATTAGGTTCAAAGTAAAAGAAAAAAACACTCAGCCAATTTTTGGTTTAAACATTTGAAATTTTAAATAAAGTGTATTCAGACATAGGACAACCTTTTTAATCAGTTTTTGACTGAAAATTTGGCTACCAAGGGGTCAAAGTTCAAATGATTTGACCTTTGCGGGCGTTAGCAAAATATTCAGCAAATGTTGGGTCTAAACACTTGAAATTTTACATAAAGGGTATTCAAATATGCAACAAGCTTTTAAACCAGGTTTTGGGCGAAAAACAAGAGGTAAGCGTTGAAAGAGTTGCTCTTTGCAGACTCTACCAAACTCACCTGCCAATTTTACATAAAGAAATATCAAGTTTAACATATACCAGAATATAACCCATTTTGACTTTCGTCTTTTTTCTATTTTTGATCTAAGAGAGACGAGTTACAGTTAAGATTGAAATGTATTGTTGTCTCATATGTGTTAGGTTTTGTTATTTCCTATTCTATGCTCTGTACGTCAAATGCATCGAGCTCCAAAGTCGTGAATATGACGCATAATACATTGTAAGAGGTTTATATAATTTGATATGAAACTTAATTTCAATTCGGATTAAACTGTAATTAAACTTCAACTCAATATATTATTATAAAACATTCAGGTTTCCTTTAATGCGAAAACATATAACATGCCTACCTCCTAAGAAAATACCGCTTTTTTATTCTTTTCTTTCCGTATTATACAGCTTTTTTTTTAATTTATTGTTTGCACAAATAAACATCGATACATATTTTAACATGTATAATATGTATTAATAAAGTCTATATACTCGTGCTGGTCAAAAAAATAGAACATATGTATAAAACTGTAAAATCATTCCGTTTGGGATAATTTTCGACTTGTAAATTGTACAGACAAGATATCGTTTATGTAAATAACAATTGCAACTATTTTTAATAATTTGAGGAGGTGCGTATGGCAGACAATGAGTACTTTATTGTCACATTAGAAAAGTCGACGTTTCAATTTAATAGAACATTTTGTCGTTGAGTAATCTTAAACTAAAAAATAAAATGCAAATATTGTTTTGTAGAGGCCCAAGCAGTTACCCCCCTTAAACATCATGATAGTAGCATGGACTCCTCTTGGAAAGATACCAATGAGGGTGACTTCCCCTGAGTCTGGTTACAAGTTGAAACATTGGAGACCCCATTTGCTTTTTGCCAAGTCAGAAAAAAAGAAGCTCTCGCTCTACGCGAGCTTTACATGTTTAAAAAGATTTTGAAAGCGATTTAATAATACTTTATCATTATGGGCCTCTCTAAAGACATATCATTGCCTGAGAAGCAGCGTATCTTTGATTTGCGGGAAGAAGGAAAGACGCACATGGAAATCGCAATCAAGGTAGGATGTTCAAGATCGATGATGACCAAAGTGCTCGGGAAAGGTGCTGAGGGTGTTTCCAACAGCAATCGCAAGAAATGCGGACGAAAGAAAGGCACCACCGAAAGACAAGAGCGGGCACTGGACAAGGTGGCAAAGAAAAGTCGATTCCAATCAACAAATCACATCACTGAAGCGTGGAAACAGGCTTCTGGTGCTGACGTTTCGAGAAGCACTACCTACCGAAGGCTCCGGCAACTGGGATACCGAAATCGTATAGCTGCCACCAAACAGCTCCTTAACAAGAAGCAGATGTTGAAGAGGCTGCGATGGGCAACTGCTCACCAAACCTGGACTGCAGACGAATGGTGGCGTGTGATCTTGTCAGATGAGTCTCGATTTTGTATCTCCTTCGGTGACCAAGGGCCACGTGTTTGGCGAAGAACCACGGAACGGTATAAACAAGAATGCGTTAAGAAGTGTGTGAAGTTCCAACAGTTTGGGGCTGTATGAGTACTAAAGGTGTTGGTAATTTATGCTTTATCAAAGGAACTGTAAACGCAAAAGTGTACCAATATATATTGGAAGCTAATTTACTGCCAGTGTTGGATAACCAGTTTGACAGGGAGGCTACAGACATCATTTTTCAACATGACTTGGCACCGGCACACTCTGCTAAGACCACGTCTTCCTGGCTGCGAGAACGATCAATTCCTGTTCTTGAATGGCCGGCAAACTCGACAGATTTGAACGTTATTGAAGCCTTGTGGAATTAGATGAAGAGGAAGCTCCGAAAAGAAAAACCTACTACCCTTGCAGCCATGAAGATTGCAATCCAGAATACATGGGATTCAGTGTCTACACATGATTGTGAGAAGCTTGTTGATTCCATGCCTCGGCAAATTGATGCTGTTATCAAGGCAAAAGGTGCTGCTACTAAATATTGATTAATTTTATTTTTATTTATGTTAATAAAAAAACTATGTTGTTTACTTACCTGCATTGTTCTATTATTTTGAAACACGAAATATTAAAAAACTGACATTGTAATTGATATGAAAAAAATATTATGTCGTAAAACAACTATTTCAGTTAGTTTAGCATGATAGGAATATTTTAGCACCAATTACATCTCACAGATCGTCCACAATAAGAATTTAGCTCCAAAAAACATGATGTTCTATTTTTTGACCAGCACGAGTATATACGTATACTTATAAGTATCACTCTATCGATATAAATATATATTTATAAATCTATGCCCTGTTCTCATTCTCTTTTTTTGTTTCTTTAAACGTCTGCCTTTCTTTCTTTCTCTCTATCTTTGTCTCTTCCGCTGGTTTTCAAACTCTGTCTCTCTCCGTCTGCCCCCCTCCCCTCTCTCTCCTTGTATATATAGAATGATCGTGTGCTTACTTCCATTCGCTAGTATTAAAAATTTAAACGGTTGTCTTAAAAAAAAAAAACAATCCTCAGCGAAAGTAGCAGTGGATATCAGTCGGCATTCAAAGCAACAAGTAAACCCGTGGGAAATCATTCCAGTCTGTTATCCGAACAATCTTATAATAAACTTTCTTTCGATAAAACAAAAATTAAAAAAGAGAAAGAAAGAAAAAAGCATTGTGCAAATGGACGAATTAGCCCTTCTCGAAAGAAGTTTCCGAATAACTTTCATAATGAATGAATCTCTCAGTAAAAACAAAAAAACAAAAAAACAAACTTAAAAGTGCAACACCAGCTTTACCTGAGGAAATTTGTTTGGAAAGAACAAAAGTGTATCTTGAGATAACAATCCTCAGTAGCTATAACAAATCTATCTATGAACATGCCAATGTCTATGTGTATTATAGGAAGAAAAGTTAGAGTATCTACATAAAATGTAAAAGTATTTTTATATTAAGATCGTCGGGGAACACAATGGAAATAAACCGGAAGCTCTATAAGAAACCTAAGAGAGCTATGGATCAGAACCCCTCTTCAAACTTAAAATATATCCGATTTTAGTGAAATTTAAAATAATATACAGCGTAACCCAGATATAAGTGACTACCGAGCAGGTCCATGCAACTGATATTCGGGATTCGTGTATCCGGGTCTCTTATATCCGGGTCACTCTGTACATAAACAAGGGCTCCAATTTGGGACCAGAGAAAATATCTCTTATATCCGTTTTCTTATATTTAGGTGTCTTATATCCGGGTTACACTGCATGTAGAATTTTCCGGCAAAGATAATAGAAGTCGCTAATCTATACTCCTCAATACGTCGAATTCCTATGTGTCATTTTTAGGAAGATATTAAGGCAGAACTTCCTTAAAATTGCAAATAAGTATATTTCATTTGGATAAAATTTAAAATAGATACACGCCAAAGTCAAAGAGTTTTCCAAATGTTTAGTTTCTTTCAATTGTAATAAACGGTACCGGGAGTAAATAAAAAGTTATATGGTGTTATAAGCAGAGTGAAAAATTGCAAATGTTTTTTTCTTTAATACCAAACAAATTTAAATGTTCCTGCTAGTACTATTCTAAATATATAGAGCACTCTCGTAAATTATCTTACTCGCTACTTAATTTAGCTGAAATAATGCGAAGCTCGCGATTTGTTTACAAACAAACGTTTGAGCCCTCTACGAGTAGCGGACGGATGTTTATTTAAATAATCGTTCGGACAGGTTAATTTCGGCCACTGATTCCGTAGTCAAGGGGTAGGACTGCCGACTGTCAGCACGACGGTTCTAGGTTCGATCCTCGGCTTGGGAGAGGTGTTAGTCTAGCGGCACTGATGAGTTGTGAAACAACGAAACAGGTCTGTATGTCGATGACTAAAATATATTTTATAAAGCTCCCCTCTTTGGTAGAGCACTCTCGTAAATTATCTTACTCGCTACTTAATTTAGCTGAAATAATGCGAAGCTCGCGATTTGTTTACAAACAAACGTTTGAGCCCTCTACGAGTAGCGGACGGATGTTTATTTAAATAATCGTTCGGACAGGTTAATTTCGGCCACTGATTCCGTAGTCAAGGGGTAGGACTGCCGACTGTCAGCACGACGGTTCTAGGTTCGATCCTCGGCTTGGGAGAGGTGTTAGTCTAGCGGCACTGATGAGTTGTGAAACAACGAAACAGGTCTGTATGTCGATGACTAAAATATATTTTATATATATATATATATATATATATATATATATATATATATAAATGTAATTCTTGGTTCGTTCGTTATTATTAGTCTAAATAACCACTGGGACGATTGCTTCGACATTTTGGTATAATATGTTTAATGTACCCATGCGTGTTTTTATATATCTCTTTTTAATTATAACATTATACTTAAATTTTTTTAAATAAATAGGTGTTTTTCTTTGTACGATGGACCATTTTTTTTATTTGGGGACAATTATTTATCACCGCCTGCCGTCACGTGACATCACTAAAAGGATCTTTTGGTCTCACTACTCACCACTGCAGGTCGTGGTGGTCTCACTTAATGTAAACAAAATGTGTATATTTTTGCCTTTTTTTATATAAATAAAGCATCGTAATTTGTAACAATAAAAAAAAAACATTTTATAGGAACATTACGAAAATAACCCCTAAAATCCGTATTAATGAATTCGATATAACTCGAAGCAAAATGAATTCCTCGCACTACCGATGCTATTTTTAGCACAAACAAAGTGTTTTTTTTTTAAATTTAATTCAATATCTTAGGATTTTAATTTACTAATTATCTTTGAAATAGACCCAGAAAACTAATATTTATCTCTAAAAGGATTTTTACAATAAATTTATTTAACTTCAAAATTTAGCTGAATTGGTTAGCTCGCCGTGAAAACATTTTTCATAACTTTTTTTTTCACGTGTACAAATATCTTTTTCCTTTGGGAAATTAAGTTTAGTCCTTAATCTTTCAAATACAATCAAAAAGTTGTCGGAAACCTAAAAAAAAAAATCGTTTATTTTTGCCCATACCTAAACAATGGATATTATCAGATAATCGACCATTGTGGACTGGATCATCTTTTTGCTATTCAAGAAATTAAAGATTCAATTAGATTCCTATTTCAGTCACCTAAATTATTTAGTGTGAAAGGAGTTTAAGAATTTATATCCAAACCTAAATGTTATTTTTACTTAAGTTTCCGTTCCATTTTTACAACAAACGTACCACTAAGGGAAATTGATTTACTAGGATTTGTATTAGAAGTTGAGCACTTATTAAAATTATTTAATTGTTGAATTTTTTGCATTTTGGTTAAATTTGTTAGTTTGCAATCGCTGATAGCCCACTCAAAAATTGAAGACAAGACGAAATTAAAAAGAATGGTACTCCCACCCCTAATTCCAATTATGGTTAGGGTTCGACCGGATTCAAGCGAGTGTTGTTCAAATGTTGAAACACTAAATCAACATTTTATTTATTTTTTTGCATAAGTAATTAATTAATGATGGGGGTATTTTTCTGTTTATTTTCATAAAACAGTATTTCTGTGAAAACAACTGGTACTTTGTTTTTGATTGAAAATTTGCTAATTTTTGAAGACTAATCAGAATTAAGTTTGATCCGAGTTATCTTTTCTTGGCAATTATTACTAACATTCGTAGTTGCTTCATATAAGCATTAAAAATAGCCATTTAAAAATCTTTTAAGAAAGTGGGTAAAATTCTAAAATATTTATTAAAACAAACTATGTCTGTTTATGTTTCTGAATAAAACAAAAACAGGAATTATAATTTGGATTATTCAGGCTACTGTTTCGTCTTTGGTGTTTTTCTTATAATATTTCAACCGGGACTTTCTCGGTCGAAGTACGAATTCGTGTGAGCTGATTAATCCACCACATAAATTATTTCCATATCGTAATCAAATGTTGCTTGAAACAAGAACAGGTGGAATTTATTTCATCTTTATTCTCTTTCTAGTTTCATACTCTTACCTTCCCTTCCAACCTAAAACAATAACAGAAAGCGAAAAGAATAATAAATATTTCCTGTCCCTTTTTAAAATAAATACAGTATTCTTGTCTCTTTTCTCTTCAGCTTTTCTTTTCTTACTATTTCAGCTTAAGATAGTGTAAGAAAAAAAAAGAAAAGAAAAGACAATTCTTTTCCCCGTTTTTCTCACCGATGGAGATTGAAAAATACCTCTTATTACATGATTATCGGCGATACGGCATAATCACGTTAAAACACCGGTTCTCGCTGATTCACTGAAGTTTAGAAACGTTGAACCTGATCAGTACTAAATGGGTTACTGTTTGAGATTTTCAGGTGCTGTATGTGATCTCCGCTTATCTCGGCATTGTTTCCAAACAGTGCCGATTCAGGACAGGTATAGTTGCAGATTGCTTAACCCTCGCCTCACAATTATACGAGCAGCTGCACCTACAGGGGGTATCCTTTGTCTTTCGAGACTCAACGGAGGCATCAGCATCGATTATATGATGCTCGGTGATTGATATTAACGCTATCATGACTATCGAAGCAAAGAGCATCCACCTTCCATTATTTATTGGTAATACACATCAGCATAAAATATTAAACTTTTAAATTCGATCACAGCCACTTTAACAACTATTTCAATTCATGTTTCTTAATAATGTAGTCTGATGAGTTTGAATGATAAGCTCTCACGTAGTGTGTTATGTATTATGACAATCGGTGGTTGAGAATATCTGTTTTTAGCTGCTAAAAATTAAAAAAAAACGTCCTAAGACAACGTTTTTTTTTTAAATTTTAATTAATCGCGGATCCATTGTTAATTTTTTAATTAATCACGGACTAATTTTAAATAATCACGGAATTAATTTTAATTAATTACGGAATCAATCACGGAATTAATTTAAATTACTTACGGATCAATTTTTAATTTTAATTAAAAAAAGAAAACGTTGTTCTATGGCAAGGTTTTTTTTTTTAATTTTAATTAACCACGGATCCATTGCTAATTTTTTAATTAATCACGAATTAATTTTAAATAATCACGGAATTAATTTTAATTAATTACGGAATTGATTTTAATTAATTACGGATCCATTTTTAATTTTAATTTAAAAAAACGTTGTTCTAAGGCAACGTTTTTTATTAATTTTAATTAATCAGGGACCCATTGTTAATTTTATAATTAATCACAGATTAATTTTAAATAATCACACAATTAATTTTAATTAATCACGGAATTAATCGCAGATTAATTTTAAGTAATCACGGAATTAATTTTAATTAATCACGAAATTAATCACAGAATTAATTTTTATTAATTACGAATCCATTTTTAATTGTAATTAAAAAAAAACGTTTTCCTAAGGCAACGTTTTTTTTTTAAATTTTAATTAATCACGGATCCATTCCCTTACAGACTGATAGTCGTTTTCTAGGGTTTCTGCTATTATCTTGGATATTATTTCTACAAATATAATACCCTCTTATAAAATCTTATCGGGATTTCATCTTTAATTCTATACATTGATATAAATTTCTAAAATTTTATAATATTCATAGTTAAGCAATAATTTTAACGGATCCGGATATTTTATTTCCCAAATGATTATTATGTGGATTATCTTCTCAGTTATGCGCAAAAAAATTGTTAAAATGTGTCGTTTATTTTGAAACTCTTATTTGCAGTTTTATTCTAATTGATATTTAGTCACGACCCCACCAAATGTTAATATCATATACACCGTGCATCGGAGTCTTGTTGAAAGTAATGCATCTGGTTAAAGTTATGAGAAACCTTAACAAAAGATATAAAAAATACGCTATCCTTCTTACACAGACATTTTCTGGTTCGTATTTGTAAGTAGGTTATAGCTAAGGGCAGTATTTCGTAAAAATTCATTTGTGATAAAAAATGTCTTTATTGTGAAAAGAAAATCAAATTAAATGAAAAACAAATTGTCAAAAAATTGCATTCTTTTTCATCACTACACAATCTGGAATTGGTTTCCATGGAAAATTGTAGGAGAAAAATATTAACATTTTCACATATGCATAAAAAACTGGTGCGTATATATATATATATATATATATATATATATATATATATGCAAATATACATATATATATGTATATATATATATATATATATATATATATATATATGAAACTATACATATATATATATGTATATATATATATGCAAATATTCATATATGTATGCAAATATACATATATATATATACATATATATGTATGTATATATATGTAACTATGTATATACATATATATATATAGGCATGTAAATATATATGCAAATATACATATATATATATGCATATACATATACATGGATATATGTGTATATATATATCATATATATAATATAATGTATATATATATATATAATAATTTTTTTTTACTATAATAATTAAATACCTACAGACACTAGTGTTTCATCCTTTCGGGATTCTTCAGTGCAGGGTGTCACGATTACTACCAGTCGAACGATTCGAACCCCGCGACACGAGACATCTCTGGCTCGATTAGCGGAGGCCGCATCCATTCGGCTACTATTAATCGTGTGAAATAGCGTTGAATTTTAAACATTTTAATTTAAATGTTCATTACGTCAGACAGACAGAGATCAAATCGTTATACGATGATCTACGCATAAGAGCTAAATTGACCGACTTTTAATTCAACAGAAAGTGCTCAACGATAAGAAACGTATTTCTTAAAGGGGCTGTCATAATTATTTTTTTTACTATAATAATTAAATAATTAAATAGTATTATTTTTTTATTGGGGAAGTAGTATTATCCACTGGAGATGCATGTATTAAATAGCTGTCCTGTCTTTAAATCTCCGAAACAGCTACATGGTAAAAGCTGATGATCTCCGTTTCATATTTGAAAAATTTAGTTAAGGTTTTTTCTTTTCATCCTCATGTAGTTAAATTCTGTTTTAAAATTGAAAATTTTTGCGAAATCGGCTTATGCAAGAGCTAAGTATATTTCTATTTAACAATTTTAGTAAAGGCTTTTTTTCTTTTTGTCTTTTTTTTATTCTTATATAAATGAATTCTCTTTTGTCATTAGAAACATTTTAGAAGTTGGATTATGTAGGTGCTAAGTCTGCGATAGGTTAAAGTTAATATATTTTTTTCCTTCCGAGAATTTAAACGGCATTCTTTATTTTTATTTTTGCATTTTTTTTATTCAAAGCTTCTTTAGACTATATATATATATATATATATATATATATATATATATATATATATATATATATATATATATATATATATATATATACACGCACAGGGTAGGACAGAGCAACTGGCTTTCTTGTGTTTTGATTGATACACAAATATGCAAGTTTCTCTGCCTCATCCTATGCACACACGCATATATATATATATATATATATATATATATATATATATACATATGTACACACACACGCACATATATATATATATATATGTGTGTGTGTGTGAATATATAAGTTTGTATATATATATATATATATATATATATATATATATATATATATATATATACACACTCTTTAAAAAAATGTTTTTGCTCTTTTTCGGCCCAAGCAAGAAATATTGGCACGGTCACCCATCTAGTACTGACCAGGTTCTTAAACGTAAGGGGCTACAACTTGGGATCGTGTCTAATATATAATTGTGAGGAGTTAAGCAGACAGATGTTCACATTACATTTAAATAAGATCAGTATAGTCAACGGAACAGGAATTATGGAGTGAATTCTTAAGTTTATCCTTTTAATGGAATAAGTTATTAAGGTAGAAAGCTTTCTGACATCTAGGACTTCAACAGTAAAGGAGTGTGATTTGGATTCTTGTCTGTTTAGTGGAAAGTATATACATCGAAGGCGCACAGATGCAATGAGTACATCAGAGCACATTGAGACACATAACAGACACAGAGGTGAAACGTCGCGGCGATGGAGCAGAGGATAGAGTATAATCGATAGTGTTTGACTTAGATTTGGAATCCCTTTTCTGCGCATTGTTTAAAAGTGAGAAACTTGTGGAATATGAACTAGACCAAATGTGCCAACAATACTCCAAGCATAGGCGAATTGTGGTTTTGTAAAAATATAAGATACTCACGGTGTGAGCGATTTTCTAGCGCGAGAGTGAGCACCCACTCTCTCAACATCCATCGACAATGATGCCAAATTGCATAATAACAGCAATTCGTTCGCTACCTACGTTGCGGTTGTTTTCTCCTATGCTACATCGATTATTTTCATCATTTTTCACGACAGGATCTTAAGTTTCACCCGTTTTAAGCTGTCAATATTTTTTGCAAATCAGGAACTCCCCGCCAACGACGCGTAATTTATTGCTTACACTAAAAAGTTATAATATATTATGGGTTTTGTGTTTCGTGGCATGTTTTATCTCTTTTGATTTGTGTAACTTGGGTAGAAGTATTTTTAAATAATTATTGTGTGAATTTTGTGAATAAATCCTTTTCTTTTCTTTGTTAATATTCTATTTTACATTGTGCAAATTTTTTTGATTTTTGGAAATGGTGGTATTGTCTATGTTATTGCTAATTGGTTTGTAGTAGATTTCGTTCTCTAATGATTCTATAATTTTTGTTTTATAGTAAATTTTGTCCATGATTACTACAGCACTGTCTTTGGCTGATGCTTTTATAATTATGCTGTCATCATTTCGAATGTTTTCGAGTGTTTGGTTTTGTTTGAGTGTTAGATTGCTGCTGGTTGATCTGTTTTCTGAGGAGTAAAGGTTTAGATGTTTAAAAAAAGGTGTTGAGTTCCTTCGTCAATTGTAACATTATTTTTAGATGAGTATTATTTATTCATTTATTTATATGCGGACTATTATCCTCATCTTTTAGTTGTTGTTTCATGATGTTTCGGCAAACTATTCCTCTGGCCTTCCTCAGGTGGTAACTGTGACGGGATAGGAAGTCTGAATCTCCTGGCTGCATTCTTAGAGATTGCTGTCTTCCATAGTTGTTTTTTTTTTCGACGAAAAACAACTATGGAAGACAGTAATTGCTGAGAATGCAGTTGGGAGATTCAGGCTTCCTATCCCGTCGCGGTAACCAACCGAGGAAGGCCAGAGGAATAGTTTGCCGAAACATCATGAAAAAACAACTAAAAGATGAGGAGAGTCCGCAATAAATAAATGAGTTCTTTCGTGTCTTGTGTATTTTAAGGAAGTATGTTAATTTATTTTTACTCATCCGTTGTGTCCTCGTTGCTTAATGTTTCTATTAGTCTGAATGTACATTCAAATTCTTTATAGTCTTTCTTCAGTTCCGCTGTATTGCTTTTTGGAACTTTTGAAGACAGGTTTTAGTGCTTCTATTCTGCTTTCGTTTATGTGTATGTGGGTAAACTCTTGATTTAGGTTTTACATTGCCTAATCTTGTATTGTTATTATGAGGTACGTTTTATAAAGGAAATGACGAGGGTCATTTTTGCGTTTTTTTTTTTTGCGTTTTTGTTTGAAGATGATTTCTTTCTATAATATTGTTGTAATTTAGAGGATTGTGATATCCTCTTATAACGCTGATGTTGTGTAATATTATCATACGGGTTTATTGTGAAATATTTGAATTAGATGTTATTCTGTATTATTTGTTTTAGATTATGGTGTTTTGTATGAAATTAATAATTGTTTCGCTATAGTTTCGTACACTTGAATCTAATGAAACTCCAGTGCTTATAAAAGTGCTCAATAGCAAGTAGAACAGTATTATATCATGGATTCCTTTATTTGTACGAACATTAATGATTACATATACATGGTTTCGTTACGATTTCTAACGAAACATCCTCAGGCCAGGAGTTTATCGCAAGACTTGATCTGAGGATGTTGCGTATCGTAAGAAATATGTAAGAACATATATGAAGCAAAAATGTTTGTATAAAAAGGAATTTATACTATATATATATATATATATATATATATATATATATATATATATATATAGTGTTGATCGGAATCTCAGAACTTTAGGGGTATCGGAATCGGCAAACTTCGCACCTATTCTCCGATACCAAACATGATTCATTAAATTATCTTTTTAATTGATTTTGTTTAAAACAAAATCTTCCATTGCTGGCTGTAATAATGAAATAATAAATAGTTATTAATTTGAAACTACAACTAAAACTAAAATCTATAGATCTTAAAGCACGTCAAATATTTTTTTTATGCTTGAAAAGTATATGCACATGTAACATGTGTGTTAACGTAATCAGGAAAATAACAGCCGTAGAGTTAAATATTTATAGAGAATCGAAATCGCAATAGGTATGGGAATCGGGAATTTAGTACAGAATCGGTAATTGTACGGAATCGGTAAAAATATTGGAATTGTCAGACCGTTATTATATATATTTATCGGAATCAGAAAACTTAAAACACATTCTAACCTTATCCAAACCCAACCAATGCACAATTCAAATATATATATATATATATATATATATATATATATATATATATATATATATATATATATATATAATAATCTGTCACTATTTCTCTTTATGTACACGAAATAATTTTTAGCAAATCTTTTTGTGGAATAAAGATAATAATATAAAGCAGAAGATCACACATGTACACACAGGTATACGCATATACATGCATACATACATACATATATGTTTGTATTACATATATATATATATATATATATATATATATATATATATATAAACATTAGGCTTTTAGAAATTTAAAAAAAATTAAAAATGATAGAACATAATTTTCCTATTTCTTTTCCTTCTTATTTAAAATACATTGCACAAACTGCCGATACACACTGACATGTAATATTATTTACAAACCAAAGAAAGAACAGGATTTTTATCTATGTCACATAAAAAAGAAATGGAACAAAACAAAAATACACCGACGTGAACAAATAGACAGGCGCCATTTTTCTTTGATGCAATCATATAATCTTCTTGTCAAGCGTAGTTTAGGTACAAGAACTGCGCATGCGTAAATCCCCACTTCCTTCGCCAATCTTCTATTCAGGAGGGAAAATAGATATGTCGATATGTCGCAACGTTCAATAGTCAATCGTTTGAATTGATAGTGAAAACTTTTTTCTCGTGATCAAGATGTAGAAAAAATATTTTTATATGCGTCCAAGCGTTAACAAAATGCAAAAAAATATTTTTGAATGCGTTCAAATATTCTTAAATATTCTTAAATATAAATATTCTTGCTTTGTCGATCGGTCCGTCTGTCACGCTTATGAAATAAAATTTTTGTTGGAAATTTTATGATATATCAAACTTAAGCGTTACAAAACAACAAAAATAATATTTCAAACATAATCATTATAGTCCAACGAAAATTCTATTTCATAATGGTTAAAAAATGCCAAAATAATATTTCAACGATGAACTTTACACATTGACTATAAGTGAATTTATAATGCTCTTCGTTGGAATATTTTTTTTAATTTTAGTGTAACGCTCTCATTTTCAATATTATTTTAGTCAGTTTGTACCTTGGGAATAATCAAAGCTGCATCGTCTATTAAAACTATCATATCTAAGTGTATCATGTATATAAGTAATAAATAGGTAAAAATAATATACATATATGCAGTGGGTAGCAAAATTATTCGGTATATTGTTTTTCTTTCGTATTTCTCAGAAAATATCAAGTTAATTTGAATGAAATTTACACAGTCTTTTAAGAGATATAACCCATCGATAAATAAAACAGAAATGAAGATATATTTTGTTGACAGATATTTGTTAACGAAAAATCAAATTACCCGTATGTAAAGGTATTTAACACGCTTACTAATATTTAATTGTATATCCTATGTTATGCCTTTAAACCTCCAAACGTTTTCCATAACTGCCTACTTGTTTCGTACAAGCACTTGCTAGTAGTTTCAGTTATTCTTCTTCGCAAACTTTCTTTAATTCTTAGATATTTTTCTCATGCACCTTTAACTTCAAAGGTTTCAACAAATTTTTGATAGGATTTTGGTTGGGTGACTGGCTAGGTATTTGTAGAACACTAATCCCATTATCCTTGAACCATTTCATAGTTATTTTAGCCTTGTGCTTGGGATCATTGTTTTGCTGAAATATAAAATCACGGCCCAATCCTAAATCGGTGGCACTCTTGAACAAATGTGTTGATACAATTTTAGTGTATTTTGCTACATTCATTCTTCTCTTCTATGATTTCCATTCCTCTTACTCCATTTGCAAAAAAACAATCCAAAATCACGACACTTCCCCCTCCAAATTTTACAGCGGAAATCATATTAGATGGATTAAATTCTGTGCTCTTTTTCCTCCTTATACGGGTGCGCATGTTTCTTCAGAAGAGCTAAATTCTTGTTTCATCTGACCAAATAACTTTGTTCCAGAATTCATCCAATTCACATTGATATTTATAAACAAATTTCAACCCATCTTTCACAATCACACACGTTAGGACTCAACAATGGAGTCTTTCTGGATGATCTAGAATACAGACCTGTACGATTCAACGATCTCATGATTATGTTCTTGCTTACTTCAATACCTGCTTCCTTTAAATGCTACTGAATTTCTGAACAAGTCAGAAATAGTGCTTTCTACACGTAAGGAGCAGTGAAATCATTTAATTTACGTGGCCGACCACTCCCTACAAGATTTTAAATATTACGACCCGTTGTTTTCCACCTTTTCACGACATCCCTAAATGTACTCACTATCAACTTTAGTTCGGAAGCTATTTTCCTGTACCCCCTTTTTATCGTTATGCCTTGCTATGATTTCTTGGTGCATATCATTAGTCAATTCCTATGTTTTAACCATTTAAAACAGTAATGAAATAAGCAACCTGCGCAGTGTCTGAGAGCTGTTATCAACTGACCTGTAAGGAGCCGGAACCCTGAGGTGCCTTCTGATTGGTTGAAATATTATAGCAAGATGAAATGACTGCTTCGGAATGAAATTTGACAGTGTGTTAAATACTTTTGCATGTGGGTAATTTGATTTTTTTGTTAATAAATGTTTGTCAACTAAGCATATCTTTATTTCCAGTTTATTTTTAGATAGATGATATCTGTTCAAAATTGAGTGTAAATTTAATTCAAATTAACTTGATATTTTTTTGAGAAATACGAAACAAACCGATGTATCAAATACTTTTGCTACTCACTGTCGTATAGTTATACAGAAATAGCGTGTAATATTAAATAGTGACATATCATAAGTTGTAAAATTGTTTTAAGGTCCATAAAATTCATAATAGAATTGCCGACACGAACTCTTGAGGTAGTAGAGGAAGTACTTGGAAAAATTCAGTTGTAAACTCACACTCTTCTGGAATTACTCTTGCGAATTACTTAGGACTTCTACCTAGGTTGCAGACGAAACGAGAGAATGCTACTCCCGTGCATTAAATAAACGATTCTTCTCATAATTTCGTACAAATTTCCGAGTTAGACAAGATACAACTGAAGAAGGCCGGGGATTAAATCGATCGAAACGTTGTTTGTTTCTCAGCGATGTGCTCCTTTACCTGTCAGAAAAGAAATAAGCGATGGGGATATTTTTCTTCTCTTTATAACAATTAATTTCATTCATAACCAAAGAAGTCTCGAACACACCAACCTTTTCCGTTTCAATGGCAGTCAGCCAGTTGTTTGATTGTTCTTGTCGTAAGCAACAACGATGAAGTGAAATAACTTTCTGATCTCATCTCTGATAACGACAGTTGATCTTTTCATCTTCCCTACTTTTTCGGGCAATATTAAATTTACCGGCATTGTCCTTTTTAATTACTTACATCATAAACCAGGAATGCTTTTCGCTTTGACCGGTACTTTCCAAAATAATCATTTGCTCTGTTGTGATTTTATTGAACGCCTGTGTCGATGATGTTTCTTTATTAAAGAATATGAGAGAGGGAAATTAGTGACAATAGAAAATAGACTGAAGAAAATATGTCTTCATGATTAAACGCCAGAATGTATTAGAAATATAAGGAGTGAGATCATTATTTTTACTTTTTCCTTTCTTTTTATTTCGTTTTCTTTTCCCTTCCCACTCTTTTTGTTTTTTTTCTTTATTTTATAAATTAACAAACTCTTGTTTGAAGTATTCTACAGAAAAGTCCTACTAATTAATAACCCAAATGAAAAATAAATATATAAAACCACCGACTTTCTACCAGAATGACTTACCACTTCTTTGAAATCAAATGTAGCTAAAGGTAGATGGGTATCAACTTGTTTTTAAAGATAAATGAACTAAAACAACAACAACAACAATAACAACAACAACAAAAACACCCACTTAAACGTAACATGCGGCCGCATCCGAGATTGAACTCACTACACGAGTTTGTAGTATAATTACAAATATTGTCCGTAGCTGAATACTTGATGAAAATTGTTATATATGTCTTATATATATCATGTGTTTTAAAATGTCTTTACATACACGTCTCGACATCTCATATACACAATATGAACACTAAGACTGTCTGAACACTGTCTCATCACTCAAAGAGCTTCTATTACTCTAAGTATGAACATTTTTAATATATATGAATATCATCATAACGCGAACAATCTCTTACAACAAAATCACTTGTAATAAGACATCTCTCCCTAAGACACAACGACAAACTCTCTCTTAATAAGACTCTCTAATATGCAATTTTAATAACAACAATAATAATACTTATGAAAATATAACACTATCGGATTTCTTCACAAAAAAAGAATTATATATCTCTCTATATATAATAAAGAATAAATGCAAATCTTTTTATTCATCTTTCAAATATTGTAATCAACTTGAGTTATTGTTCTTATAATCAACAATGCGACAGAATATATTGGAATGCTATATACATCGTAGAGGCGAAGAGCTGGAATATAGGACTTTGCATTTCTCATTTATAAGATGATTTTTAAGCAGTACATAATAAATTAATGTTTGGTATTATTCATTCGTGATTTTATCATTATATTTTTCTATATATATGCAATATTTTGTCAATATCAATTAAAGTAAATTAAGACAAAAAGGATTAATTATTAATCATTTTTAATATTTGCTAATAACTTTTTAGAAAAATCAATTCCTATTTGCAGCCGCGTAGGACGTCTTATTAATGCAATTAAGTTATGAATTTTGTAATATTTCTTTTCTAGATGCAAGTGCTAATAATATAGTTATTTCAGTTTTAATCTTTATTTTTATTTCATTGTTTTATTAATTGTGTAAATTGTTTTCTCGTGGAAAAATGTACCGAAACAAACTGGAAAGTTTCATTTGAAATAGAGCATAAATAGATCTGTAAATGCTGGTTTCTTACCCGTCCCCCGTCTGTCGACACGTTACTACTTATAAAAGAATATGCTTGTCTAAGTAGCGAACTTTGTCACGTGATGACCGTTTTCTTTTCACAAATGAAAAGCATTTTTATTTCAAACAAATCAATTCATATTTGCAGCCGCGAAGGACGTCTTATTAATGCAGTTAAGCTATGAATTTTGTAATATTTCTTTTCTAGATGCAAGTGCTAATATTATATTTATTTCAGTTTTTAATCTTTATTTTTATTTCATTGTTTTTTTTAATTGTGTAAATGGTTTTCTCGTGGAAAGATGTACCGAATCTATCTGGCAAGTTCCTTTGGAATATATATTTTTGTTTTATTTTATTTTTATTTATTTTTTATTTTATTTTATTTTTTATTTTTTATTTTTATTTATTTATTTTTTATCATATATTTTTCTTGTTTAGAAATGTTTATATTTTCCAAGTTGATAGCATAACATATTTTGCAATTGTTTTCATTTTCAGTTGGTGAGAGGGGAATCTTTCACCTAACCACCTCTTAAACACAGCAAATGGACTTTTATTAAGCACAATAATTAATTCTTTTAATGGAGAGTAGACAATGCATTGTGAATGTGTTATCGGCAGTTCCCGTTACTCTCGCTTCTCTTTATTTGTCTACTTGTCCTCATTTTTAATGAGTGATTTTTCTGACAAAGGAAGAAGAAAAAGCTGTTTTCTAGGTTGGCAGTATTTTGCGTGAACAACCGTCAGGGATGTCGGAAATTTTCTGTTTCTATGTCTATCCTTGTAGCCATGTCACCCGTAAGGGTGCTGGAGGTAAACGTTTTATCTGGGCTGACGTTATCCGCCTGATAGTCAGGGACCCGAACCTTGGATTAACCACTAAGGAGGGTGTCCTATCAACAGATGCAAAGTACTGGGGCTGCTGTATTGCCATTTGGTGAATTGATTCTAGACCATGCAGTAGCTTCTGGTCAGACCTCTCGATGCCAGATTAGTGGGTAATTGTTACAGCTTTACCTTTTCATGTGCTACAAAAATATTTCTTCATTTCTATTTCTCTCTTACTTTCCCTCTTTGTCCTGCTTCAGGCATGTCTGTCGGTCTAGTCCACAAATCCCAAAAAACCATCATGAAAAGTTTCAATAAAAAACACACGATTAAACCCGGATCTCCAACTTCTAAAGTAGACACCCACTACCAGGCCCCCTTCTCTAACATCAGGGGTCTACGTTCTAACGTTCGAGAGGTTGAAACCCAATTACAGGAGACTAAACCAGGCATATTATTTCTAAGTGAAACTGGCATTGGACAGACCATCTTCCTAGATGAGTTCGTAATTAAAGGATACTCTAATTAAACTTCCATCGCTGACCCCCAAGATCGCAATGGGCATGGAATATATGCCTATATAAAAGATGGCTTTCCATGTGGTAGGGACATCTTCAGAGAAGATCCTAACTTACCCTATATGTGCTTCCGTGTTGCACTTGCTCAAACTACTGCATTTATATTTGCTCTCTATCGCCCCAAAACAGCGGAGTTACTATCTTTAAAAGCATATCTGAGAAAATTGACCACGTCCTATCTGCTTATCCTTCAACTAATATTCATGTATGTGGAGACTTCAATGTTCACAATGTGGAATGGTTAACTCACTCAAACAAGACCGATGATGAGGGGAGGTTCTGTCATGATTTCTCTATTTCATATGACCTGACTCAGATTGTTCACGAACCCACACGTGTTCCCAATACTGACGACCAGTATGCAAGTCTCCTAGACCTCTTTCTCACAACTTGCCCTGAACTGTGTTCAGCTTCAGTTCTGTCTCCACTTGGATCTTCCGACAGCTCAGTTGTATCAGTTAAGATAAAAATGAATTTTAATAAGTCCCCAGATGTACCTCTTCATCGTACAGTATATCGATACTCTATGGCTGACTGGGATAGTTTCCGTACATTTATATCAGATTTACCTCTGCGTTCCGTGTCTAAAAAGGATGTGTCCTCTATAGTATCAGACAAGACATAATGGTTAATTGTAAGTATAGACCGTTTCATACCCTCGAAAAAATTCCACCAAAAACCTAACAGCCAACGGTGGTTCTCTCCGGAATGTGCTGCTGCCATTGCGCATAGAAATCACTTTTTCCATTGCTTCCAACGTAATAGATGTACTGAGACTAAAGCCGCTTTCACAACTGCCAGCAACCTCTGTAAAAAAGTAATAAAAAACGCAAGGAAGTTGTATGCTCAGTTCGTCAAGTCCAAAGTAGCTGAGCAGCGGCTTGGTTCCCGCCAGTTTTGGCAAATAGCAAGCAGAATCCTGAACAGAAGCGTGTGCTCTATCCCAACTCTCATAAATGGACCTGAGATAATCTCGTCAGCATCAGACAAAGCCAAACTATTTGCCAAGAACTTTGCAGCTAATTCTAACCTTTGCGACCAAGGCTGCCAACCTCCAATATTTCCTCTAGTATCAAAAAACATGCTATATGATATGCAAATATCTGTACGTGATGTTGCCATGCTAATTAAAAACCTTGATTCCAGTAAAGCAACCGGCCCTGCCGGTATTCCAATTATAGTACTCAAAAGACTTCAACCAGAAGATGCGCCCATCCTTACAAAACTGTTTAAACGTTGTTTTAAGGAGAATTTCTTCCCGTCACCCTGGAAAATATCATCAGTATGCCCCATATTTTAGAATTTAGGTGATCGTTCATCTCCCTCACAGTACAGACCAATAAGTCTCCTGTGCGTCATGAGTAAGTTGCTGGAATCTGTGTTAAATAGAGAAGTAATCAACCATCTTAGCAAAAATAACATTCTTAATGACACGCAATATGGTTTCCGTTTTGCTAGATCTACATCAGATGTGCTTACAGTTATATCTCATAGGATTAGCAAATCTCTCAATTGAGGCTACCTTTCTAGAGCAATTGCTCTTGATATATCAAAGGCCTTTGATAGAGTATGGCATAAAGGTTTACTTCACAAGATCTTCATCTACAGTATAGCTGGAAATGTCTTCTCAATTATTAAACCGTTTCTCTCTGATAGGTTCATAAGCGTAGTGGTTGATGGACAGAAATCAGAAGCTCTTAGTATTATTACTGGAGTCCCTCAGGGTCCATCCTGGGCCCAACTCTCTTCCTGATCTATATTAATGATCTTCCAAATTACATCCTTACATCATTCGTAGACATCTATGCTGATGACACTACTATCTATGGCAGCACATCTAAGACCGTAAACGACCAAGTTCTCTCTGATTCTCTCTCCTCTGATCTTGAGCAAGTGGTACAATGGGGAAAGAAGTGGCTTATTACTTTTAATGCATCTAAAACCAAGCTTTTATCTTTACACCATCAACGCTCTGATCCCCGTCTGGCATCAATTGAAATGAATGGCTCTCGTCTTGAGGAGGCCTCATGTTTTGACAGGCTTCTGGGCTTGACTTTTACTCCTGATCTGAAATGGAACACATACATTAAATCCGTTGCTAAGACCGCTGGAAAAATGGTGGGATCCTTCTTTCGATCCAGAAGATATCTCACTGCTGATGAAATTCTCTATCTATATAAGAGTCATGTACGTTCAAAGATGGAGTACTGTTGCCACGTCTGGGCAGGAACTGCTGGAAAGGACTTGTCCTGCCTTGATAGAGTTCAAAATAGACTTCGTAGTCTTGTAGGGGATGTCCTTTTCTCTTCTCTGCAACCTCTTTCTCACAGTTGCGAGTTTGTCTCTGCTTTATCGTTATTTTCATGACAGGTGTTCGGCTGAGCCCCATTCTATGGCCCCCCTCGCCAAACTTTCAGAAGAAACACCCGTCTAACAGAAACCACTATCACTAGTTTCCCCACTCTTTATCTGTGCCTAAACCTAAGCATAGATTCCATGAGCAAAGCTTCTTTCTTAGAACTGCATGCCTATGGAATTGTCTTCTGTTTTTCTGCTTTCCAGCTGATTGCAATATGGTTGTCTTCAAGTCTAACGTAAACAAGATTTTGATGAGCCTTTCCATATAAGTTAACAAATTTACCGAATCTCTATTACTAACGGTTACTATATTGCCCAATTTCTACTGTACACTCTCTAACCTTTATCCTCGAGTGGTCTCAAGGCCTTGATAAGTGGTGATGCCTATGTAAAAAAATCAATTCAAATTAAAATAATTAGAAAGATATACGAGGTATAAACAAGGGGTTAGAAAGGGGATCTGATATCTGGCTGACCTCTCTTTTCCTCTATAGCGACCTTATACAGAGAACGTGGTATGCCTCTTTGACTGCTTATTTTTTTTGGCGATTTTCGTTAAAAGAGTTTAAAATTACAAAAATTTAATGTCTATGTGAATAAATGCAAAACTTTGTGTCATGTTTTCACAAGAAATCTATGAATAAAATGCTTAGTATTCAATATTTTGGTTTTAAGCATTTCAAGTAGCAAATGGTATGTATTGCAGAGCCTGAAATTCTAGCTGTTTTCAATGAACTTGTATCAGACTAATGAGTAAACTGTGCCAAAACTGGACAGTTTTTTTGCCGCCGATTTGCATAAACGAACCACTATATTTGTTTTGAAATTCAGACATAACTTAATGCTTGAAGTGTGTGCAAAAATGTAGTTTTATGTCGACTACGATAGCATCGATTTTTATTTTTATTTTTCTCTACTTTATCTCAAACGAGAAGTGCGATTGGAAATGTCATTTAAAACCTTCCCACTTTCAAATGGAGAAATAACCGATTTATAAAGAAAGGAGGATTTTATTGCAATTAGATAAGGGATAAGAGAAACTGTGTTTTAATGCTATTAGTATTTGTAAAAAAAAAATGTCGAGAGACAAGTGTCAGCGGATGTGTAAAAGAAGCTATTATAATAAATGCGTTTGTGATTAGCGAATGAAGTGGAGAACTAAAGAAATCAATAGGGATGTGATATGTATAGTTGCTCTGCCTCGGGTTACACGGTTTCGAGCGTGATCGTTCTTTTAGCAATAATAACAATGCTACTTTGACTTCCGCTGCCGCTGCTTCTAATGATGATGGTGCTGATCCTGATCTAGAGCAATGCTTTCTAACCTTATTTTTCTTGTGGATTCTACATTTTTTATTTAAGAATTTGTGGATCCAATATATGTATGCATTATTTTTTAATTAAATATTCGTTTTCATGTTAGTCAAAAACTAGGAATGAATCTATTAATTAACATGAAACACACAATATAAATCTGGACTATTTCAGTAAATACACGGACAATCAGTAAACAAAACAAAATAAAAACTTATTTTTTGTGGGGACCTTAAAGTTCCTGTCGACTTCCTTGCTGGGAATTTTTGATCTAGTATCTCTTGATAGTAGAAATTCTTGTTGATCAGACTAAAAGTACACTGTACACTTTGGAGCCCGTCGCGTAGTGTATAGAGACGTTTATTATCTACGGTTCCGGGGAAAAATTGTTTGAAGATAGCGCTTTCAATCCTATCCAAAGCCGGCCAGAGACTTAGTTGGCTAAAACGTGGTCAGACGACAACAACTATGGATAGCAGTAACTGGTGAGAATACAGCTAGGAGATTCGGGGTTCTTATCCTGTCGCAGTTACCACTTGATGAAGGCCAGAGTAATAGTTGGCCGAAACGTCGTGAAACAACAACTACACATATGAGGATAATAGTTTGCAATAAATAAAAGTTAAAATCATGTTTATCCCAGCCTCGTCGATGACGTCACGCGACGAGCTACTTATTTCTGTCTATATGTTCCAACATGTGTCAAATTTAACGTACTAGATTATTTGATTCGTCAGCTTCGTTCGTGGATTAATTCAATATCACCAATATACAGCAATGTTATATACCCCCGAAAAATACAAAAAATGAAAAAAAAAAAAAAATGAAAAGAAAATAAAATAAAAAACTACAAACGCGTTATAGAAGCCCGGGAGGTTAGTCCACAAATCAAGCAGTTTTCAAAGCAATATGATGAAGAATAGCACTTATGCAAGTGGATTATTTACATTAATACAATTAAAAAACAAAAAACAAAAAACAAAAAACAGTTAGTCTTATCAACGTTGATATTTATAGTAAAACAACATTTCGGTCGATATGCTCTGCAGTTTTATCAGGTGAATTATTTATGGATGATGATACGTTTAAATAAGATAGTTGTTGATTACGTATATGCGTTACTGTTTCTTATGTATTGAGTTTGTAGCAGACCTACTATATTTGCATAAACGCATAGTATCGTGCATTATGTTTAGTTATTACTCGACCGACATGAACATTGTATTAATACGCCTGTTTACGCCGACCGAATTACAACTAAACGTTATACCGCGCGTACGTGTAACCAAAATATATCTCGTATGCAACCGCTACGTTACCCTGTGTAGGGCTTATAGCTGATGAACACCAGATACACAGAGGTACTTTACTGATTGCAGCAGAACGTGAGAATTCATGTCAATTTTCAACAATAGAGTAAAAACCTGTCGTGTTGCTAAGTGCAAAATGAGGCACGCAAGTGTTTTCAAACTGTAGATATTTGGCAAAAAAAAAAAAAAAAAAAGACACCAAAGGGGTGAGGCAGTGTTCCGAAGTGAGTTAATTCGTGCATTAAAAAATAAGCAGTTTTGCGATAAGAGTCAGGAACGAAGGCGTGAGATGAATAAAAATAAACTTTTAGGAACTGTTTATCCGTTGTAGATATGAGAATGTAGTTATTTGCAGGTAGTGAATTCTGGAGCCCATTGACGGCTAGACTAAATCCACTTGACAACGTTTATTTTTCTTAGAGATATAAATAGCACTGAAATAACACGGGAATACATTTAACCCTATGATCGCATCACCGTAAATACTAAAAAAAGACGAAGATGTACTGAGGTATTTCATGCTTAAACAGTGAATTTACTATGCGTGAAATATTGTCGGGATATTTCCGAAAATAAATCATGAATACTGAATATAGGAGCGTGGTTACAAATTGAGTTTGAAGTTTGTAAGGCCTGTGATGATGCACTTTTTGTAAGTTTTAATCCCGTTAGACACCTTAGGTTAAGCAACGATTAGCCTGGCCAGTATCAGATGGGTAACCATTTGGGACTTCCAAGTGCTGTATGTGCTCTCCACTAATCTCGGCATTGTTTCCAGTCGTCCTAGACTTCTCCTTGCCACTGGACTCAAGCAGTGCCGATTCAGGAGAGGTGTGGTTGCGGATTGCGCAACCCTTGCCTCACAATTACACGCGCAGCTACCTCTACAGGGGACATTCTTTGTCTTTCGAGACTGAACGGAGGCATCGGAACGGAATCTTCGTTGTTGCAAGTATGGAAGAGTCGAGGTCTGTGTGTACTATTGCGCACGAATAAAAATGCATGTAACTATGAAATCTTAGTAGTAAGAATTGCATGTCTTAATGCATTATTACGAATAACAAGTGTAATTAACTAAATAGCGAAATAAATGGTGGTGGCACATTGTGAAAAGCGTTCCCAGTCAGATTAAAAAAATAAAGGATTATTAAAATTATTACAAAAGACAAAATATTTTAAAATAAAACATCACCAAACTTTCATAAAAACACAGTATATCAATAATTATATCAGTTAATTATCAGCTGCAGATAAAGAACTTTTATAATAGAAAATATATGTCGAAGTTTTCCAATAAAGATGTGCATGCAAAAAAGAGTTAAACTGAGGAGACTCTTTTCCAATTGTAATCGGCGTCTCTTGACTCGGTATAGATGGCTTGACATGTTATAAAGTCCTGGTTGGGTGTAGAGAGTATTATCTGAACTTTTACAAGTATTGTAAAGGATATATTTTTAATTTTTAAATAGTTTATTTTATTATCAATGTTTAACAAAAATGTACAATAAAAGAATAAAACCATTTATTAAGAAAATTAAAAAAATATTTTTTGAAACGAGATTTAAAAACATTTTTAACGGGATTTTCTTTTTAATGCGAGTACTTTTTAAATAATTTTTTTAGACTTCAACGAGTAAAGAATTTTTCTCGCGGCGGCGAATGAAACAAAACTATTTTAGAAATATTTTGTTTTGGATTTTTTATGGTGTTTGATTAAAAAAATAATATTATTAAAATAAATATGAGAAATTAAGCAACATATAACATCTTCAAATAAAACTATTTTGTTTGTAAAAGTTAAAAAAAAACATTTTGTTAATGTTTTAATAATGATTAATGTTGAAAACATGATTAATGATTGATGATGGAAAACTATTTTATTAATAAAAAAGATGTTTCTATGTTTATTTTTTTTATATAAATAAATTTACTTTTCAAATAAATAAGTTTTATCTAAACTCCTTCTAAAATACATTTTACGCTGTTTTTAAAAGTTCAGATAGAACTCTGAATCCAACCAGGACTTTACCGACTGGAGAGGTCCCGATGAAAATTTGAAAAGGCGTCTCTTCAATTTAACCACAAAAGTTTAAATGATGAAAATAACAGTTGCATTTAGCCGCTAAGTCATTTATTCGTAATATTTTGCATGTGTTTGAAAGAGAGTTGGTAGATAATATAATTATTTCTACTTGTTACAAGAAATCAGTTGGGAGAGTTTTAGCTTTTAGGGTGTCGCCATATTGGTTTGGAGTGTAATCTCATATGGAAATAGAGAAAATCATGGCATGATTTAAACCCTACGGCAAAGTTTGGGGCGAAAATGATAATCATATTGGCTTTGAATAAATTCAGTTCTAATAAGCAATCGATGTACACGAATTTGGCAAACGATAAGAATTTTTTTAATGAAGATATACAGACACGAATTTCGTAAGAAGCACATTCTCTTCATGATTTAATAAGGAAACCTCATGCGACACAAGTCGTTCAAATGTACGGGGAAAGTTGAAAAAATATCTTTTATTCATTTCATTTTTGTTGTCCAAAATAAGCTGCCGATATGAGTGGAACAAAAATATTTATTCTAGTGCGAGTGTATTTTAGTGCTAATAATCTTTGTTTCCTCGACAAGTAGAGGTAGGGAAAATAAACCTCACAAGAGGATAATTATAAATGAAGTATATTTTGAATTTGTAATTGATTTTAGATTAATCGCTGGATATAAAGAGTTTCGCTTGTTTTGGGGTAGGTTAAAAGTATAAGAATCTTAGATAAAATACATATTTTACAGCTAATATAATGTCAGGAAAGAAAACCCCTTTCCTTGTTCTACGCTTCAGCATATTTTTAAAAATAATCCCAAGGTATATCTGTTTTATATCAAATCCCATTTTGTGAGATTTGTTAATGCGAATGTGACATTTTCGTAACGTCTAGCTAAAAATTCGTCTTGTTGAGTTCAGTAGTTTAGAGCAGTGCTTTTCAACCTTTTTTGCTGCAGCGGAACCCCCGTGAAAATATCTCACTGGTTCATGGAACACGTATGCAATAATTTAGTTTTCTGATGCTTAAAAATAAAATGAAATAAAAATACTTATAGTAACTGTCTGTATTTTTGAGATGAGGTGTTTTCATTGATTGAGATTGTCGGACTGACTTCCTCATCTTGGTTGTTATCGTCACAACGTTTCGGCCGTTTTGCCCTCCGGCCTTCATCAGGTGTTTTGTATCGAACTGGGGAACCGTTTGTTAGGAGTCTCAAACCCAAATCTTTATTATTATTACGGGGGTACCGTGTTCGGACTCCAGCTAGGCTCTGGGACATAGTTGCTGATTCTCTGTTTTGAATGTTACTTTTTTACTGCCTTTTTTACTCAATAAAAAATACTTATGTTCAAAGTACTGTACATTTTTGTTGTACATAAAATGGAACAAAAATTGTACATATTTGAATAGATTACACTTATTCTTTACAAAAACTCAACGGAAAACTTCAGCTTGGTGTTTCTGGCACAACTCTATAATATTGGGTTGTGTTTTGATAAACTCACACGAAGTTCATCTTCCATACACAGCAATTGTGCTCGTTTCTTGTGCTTAATGGGTGCCAGAGATTCATATGGCGTTGACTCTATAATAGTAAGAATATATAAAATGAAACCTAATAGTGGAAAGACAAATTAATTTGTCAAATGTAACAAGTTTAATTTTGTAAATTAGTATATTTAAACAATATTTTTTAAATGCATATAATAATAAAATAGATTTTCTGTTTATTACTTTTTTAAGTTTAAAAATTGCGGAACCCCTGGATTGTACTGGCAGAAGCCTGATTGAAAAGTATTGGTTTAGAGACAGAAACCTGTGCAGTAAAATTTTTCCTGATATATATTTTCCGCTATGCTGCACCTTTAAACTGACTAAGAAAACAAGGAAGTTTTTGCTAAAATCAGCGTGGTTTAATGTCTTTTTTATGCAATAGGCGGAAAGATTTTGTTAGAAAAATGTTATGAACAGAGCGTTGCGTGCTTATATCGCGTTAGGATAACAGTTTTAGTGAAAAGGTTTAGATCAAATTTAGAGTGAACCATTGGAATATAAAGAGAATTGTTCGGCAGACTGACATTTGTCAAAAACACAATGTGCCATCCTCGAGTTCTATCTGGGCTGGCCGCTTCTAGCGAAGAACCAGAACAGGATCAGAATTTTTATTGTAACTTAATTTAATCGAAAACTGATTTGTTTCTTCCAACAAATGAGGTGGACGGAAATAAGTAAACTTCGAGTTTCGTTTAGACGGGTCATAGTATAATCTGTGCAAGAGCCTTCAGTATATCTATCTATCATATATATATATATATATATATATATATATATATATATATATATATATACTAGCAAAAGTACGCGTCGTTGACTGGGTTCAAATACAGCCTACAGAAAATGGACTCTGATTTATGAAAGTATGATAGGTTATGAAAAGGAAGGGTTATGGAAAGTTTTTATTAAAGTTTGTGCCTATTTCCATTTTTTGGAGGCCAGGCGCGAACGCAGACCCCACAATTTTATTATACCGTCCCTGTTTAAATTAAAACATACTTATCAAAGTATTCCCATGTACATCTATATCAAAAACACTTGCAAACGTTTTTTTTTTAATTTTTAAATTTTTTATTTCCATACCTTTTTGACTAGGCGCGAACGCAGACTCCACAATTTTAATGAACCACCGTTCTGCAGGATCAAACATACCCATTCCTGTGTCTCGATAGTCTTCTATCATTATATGTAATCAGTCTTTTTAAAAATAGTCAACCGTATAGGAGCCTATTCGTGACCAGACACATACACACATTCAGCTTTATATATATATATATATATATATATATATATATATATATATATATCGATTTATTTCTCTCTATATATTATATATAAATACAAAACAATTTTTAACTCAACATTACCTGTCCTATCATTGTAATTTTGCATTCCTTAGCTTATTTTATATTTACTTTGAAGTACTGTGTTCCAACGAACGTAATTGCCTTCACCAATTCAACTAGCTGCAAATATCTACCTCATTCACGTAGTTGTCCTTAAATCTCGAAAGATACTCTATTCTTCTAGCTTCTTTACTAGGACCACTTTCTGTTGGAATTTCATTCCTTGCTCCAATGTTATAAACATTTCGAAATTAAATGTGTACAGAAAGTGCCGCCGAGCTTGTTTCTTATAAATCTCCCACTACTCTGATCGAATAAGCCCTTATGCTTCAGTGGAAATATATTTGGGGGTGAACAAAAGTTTTAACACCAAATTGTTTTAGGCGCGTCTAAAAAGTTTGTGTTCCTTTGTCGGTCTGTCACACATAAGTTTAAAAAATATTTTTCACCGAAAGCTGAATGGCGGTATTTTTATAAGCGTCTATAACATTTTTTTATAACTGTCTGTATAACATGGTCTATTTTGTCTGTCGCGCTTACGGTTGATATAAATTTTTCGTTGGTCTGGTAGGCTTAAGTTTGAAATAGAATTTTCATTACTCTGTCAAGCTTAAGTTTGAAATACAATTTTCATGAGTCTGTTTCATTAATTTTGAAATAAAAATTTAATTGGTATTTCGTGCTTAAGTTTGAAATAGGATTTTCATCTCCAAACGCGCAGTTTGAGCAGACGCATAATAAAAATACGCGTTCTATCTTTTCTCTTAATTTCCGTTCGATGTTACGGTCAATATTTTCTGGGAACTTTTTTTTTTGAAGGTGAGGAGTTTGGAAGGCGGATTGAGAGTTGGTAGTTTTTATATCACCTGAACGTATGAGATTAAAAGGCCTCGTAACCTTTCTGTTTCCTGTTTCTTCTGCTTTTCAAGAAAGTCAGATTTTCATGCTGAATGCCAATCAATATAGAAAACCCCGTCCACCGACCACATTTCTCCCGCCGGCACAAAAAGTTGCTTCGGTGCGCGCACGTCATCACTGGTATTAATAGGCGAGGCGAAAGAGTGCAATCAAGGGCGATTATTGGATATCATATGACTTCAATGAAAACGATCGTTATACGAACTCATGTAACTGCCTCGTTCGGTGATATACAGAAATAGCAAAAAAAACAAAAAAACAAAACAAAACAAAACAAACAAACAGACGCATCTAATGTTAAAGAGGCTTAATTTAATTTACACGATGGTTCAGTAGAAATAACTCTTTTATATATGCGTTAAAGCTGCAATGTTAAATGACTTGTAAGATATCCAGTTCATATTTGCATTTTTCGGGCCACTATTCTCATTCTGGATATTCTCACAACGTTTCGACCGATGTAACGAATGCGTTTTGCAGAACTCGAGGTTCTGTACGGAATTTCTACGGAATCCGTTATTAAACTCACGGGGGTAGGTAACCTTTCGTTCCGTCATTCACGATGAAATAAAAGTCTTACGAGTTCGTGATTGTATTGAGGATTGGATTCTATAACTTAGCAGCTATATCTCTTGCACCGCTTCTAAGATGCTAAGAACAAATGAACAATGAGAATCAATTTCGCAACATAATGTCCTTCATATATTTAACAAACAAACGAAGAAATAATATTAACCGAGAGAAAATATATAACAATATGAACAAGCAGGAATGAGAGGAAAAGGACAAAGAAAAGTGGAGTGCAATCCAAGGTGAGATGAAAGGAAGATATGAAGAAGTAAGCGACAATTTATTTCGAATAATATTTTTCCAATATTCATATCAAATGTATACATTTAGTAAACTCTCTAGTAAGTTTTAAAACCCCCCGACACACACAGATATATATATATATATATATATATATATATATATATATATATATATATATATATATATATATATATATATATATATATATACTGCGTCAATCGCTTTATTGCAAATTAGTAAATATCAATATTTCACTAAATATAAGTTACAACAAAATGCAAGTATATCATCAAACGACCCCTTTAATGGTTAGTTATTGCCAAAAATTTTATTCAAATTCATGCAATATTCACGAAGTTGTGACATTTTATTCTTTATCGAAGAATTCTCACGGTCCATCACTTTATTGCAGGTTTCTTAAAACGTTGTTTTAGGGCAAAATACAATGTCTTATCTTGCGAACTTTACTTTTAGTTATATTTTTCTGTCAAAGAATAATAAACAAAAACATATCCTAGGTATGGGCCTTATATAAATTGTTTATCGACATATCCACCATGTATAAAAATAACTTAAAACAACCTTTTATCCCCGAGGAAGTAAATTCTTTGATCTTAAAAGGAGTTATGGCTCTAGCAACATCAACTATGTTCATCCACAAGGCATCATTTGAAGTAAATTGCAATTCTCCCTCATAAGCTCCTCTTTTTAATATTGGTCAGAGATATTCAATGGGAAGATGGTGGTCAGGTCATGAGAGTTTTCCCCAATGAATTCCAGTCGCCCTAAACAGAATGGGATGGTACATTGTCATGTATAAAAATCATCTGAAAGCGACGTGACAATAGTAGGTCATCTAGGCATGTCGACAAATGATTATCCAAAAAGGCCATGTACGAATTGCTGGCAAGCTTTACATCCTTTGGCGCTCGGAATAGCCCAACCAACTTATCCCTAATGATTCCTGACCAAAACATGATGCCACCACCTCCTTATTGGCGATGAACTCTGTAACGGGTCGAAGTTCCGTTCGGGTTTCAAATTTTGGTCCATGTATCCGGACCGTCAAGAGTAGCATGCGCCTTACCCCATTAATAGGACCTATTGGTAATTCTATGTCTAAGCCATTCGTTTTTCCTCATGTTTTTTCTCAATGAAGACATTGGAAGTGGTTTGATGTTCCTCGCAATCTCATTCAACACATTCTATCGGGCATGCCTGGATTTTGGAGCGATTCCAGCTTTTGTAAAAACGAAAGCACTGGCGCTCTTTGTGTTTCGGTTAACTTTCCTACGAATTTTCCGAATATCACGATCTAAAAGGTTTCTGTGGATGCCCTTATTTTTCTGGATTTGGTGTTCGGGTTGTTCAAGAATGCAGCCAAGATTTTTGGATCCCATTCCAGTTCCGTGGCTAAATTTTTGATGGCAATCCTTCTGCGAGTCCAGCAACTATCCTTTGCATTTCGATAACCTTTATTCGCCTGATTTTTTGGCATTGTAAGAGATCTGCAATAAAGCGGTGGACATAAAATGTCTTTCATAATAAATAAAATGCCATAACTTCGTGAATATAGAATGGATTTGAATAAAATTTTGGGAAATAACTAAATTTAAAGCAACCCTTTGATGGTACAATTTTTATTATATATATATATATATATAATAAAAATTGTACCATCAAAGGGTTGCTATATATATATATATATATATATATGTGTGTGTGTGTGTGTGTGTGTGTGTGTGTGTATGTGTGTGTGTGTGTGATGGGACGTGGAATGATTCCAATATTTTCCCGATTTTGGTACAGTTATCGATTCTGTTTGGAATTTCCGATTTTAATACAATTACCGATTCCAATTTCGATTCTCTTTTAAATCATTAAACATTTTGCTATAAAGTTGTTGTTTTTATGTTTTTATGAGCACTTGCCAAAGAAATAATGGTAAAGCAGAGACAAGCTCGCAAGGTCTCTTCTCTGGGAAAGAGGTTGCAGGGAAGAGAAAAGGACACCCCCCACTAAACTACGAAGTCTATTTTGAACTCTATATAGAATATGTAAGTAAACAATGGTTATCTGCTTGGTCCTCATTGGAAACTTACATTAAATGCAAATAGAAAATATATAAATCGTCAAATAAAAACTGGCATCCATATAATAACCATTATTTTTTTTAGAAAACTACAATTGAAATGTTCACAAATTTGATTTATTGATGATTACTACTACTGAGTAAACTTTCACAACAATTGTAGGTGTTTGTATTTTCACGAGAGTCTTTGCCATATTTAACCATTTTTATTAAAATTTTACTAAATATAAGCTACATTTCGATTCCTTACAGCTAGCGACCGTGTTCCAAAATCCATAATGATCCGTTAATTACCCTAAGAAGTACATTTTGTACATACAAATATAAAAAAAGTTTTGTCGCAAATTCCTTCGACATCAAATGTTATTTGGAGAAAAGAGCACTTGTCATGAAAATAGCGACAGAGCAGAGACAGGTTCGTGACGTCTCTTCTGTGGTTGTGAAGAGAAAGGGTATGACCTATTAGTATTTGAAGCCGGTTTTGAACTCTATAAAGGCAGAATAGGGATTAACCAGCAGTTCCTACCCATATGTGTCAACAGTACTCCATTTTAGGACGTGCCTTGCTCTTATACAGATGAAGAATCCAATTCCTCCTGTAATTTGAAACTGAAATCAGAAAAATTGGTCAGTCATCTCATAAGATGTATAACAATAGCATATTGAATTTTCAAGTGTCTATAACAATTTAAAATGCTTATAAAAATGTCTTGAAAGTTATTGAAGGAATCTCGTGCAGAAACTACATAAGCAACCACACAAATATAATCTAAAACAACCCTCTTTGCAGAACAGCGCATAGTAAAGTATTAAATTAAGCATTCACTTCAAATAAAAAAAGCAGTTGGTTCCTTTTAAATTGGTAAAAATCATATACGCAAAGATATAAATCCACCGATGCAAGGGACATAATTCAGTAGTAGAAGGCACACAGAGTTATTTATCCACAGACGAACTAGAATTCACGTAGCAATAATTAAGTAAATGTGTGTACAGACAAATTAACTGTGGAATAAAGCCGCGAGCGTGTTTATATGTTTTGGTTTAGTATATATCTCTACGACTGATGTTGTAAACCCATGTTCATTTTCAAGTAAAGTTTTGATTCTTTTTTAGTGTTTATATAAGCCTATGGGTCACCTGCTTGTCGCTGAAATTATAACGTTTAACTCAAGTGTATAGCACTTAATCGCAAAGATATAAATCCACCGATTCAAGGTCATCCATCTAAGTACTAAGCATGATCAACATCGCTGAACTTTGATGATGTGATAAAGGAACTAATTCATGAGTTTCATTATCCCATTTATCGATATGCTAATGTAGTTTCTAAATGCTAAGGGGACTATGCTTTGTAATACAGTGCTACACAAACGTGCTAGACTTATTAATGGCTTAATATTTTACCTCAACAATCGCCATGTTTTGATCATCATGGTTTTAGATTTGTCTCAACATACGAGAGTCGTTCCAAAAGTAATGACTCCGATTTCTTTAACTAAAAAAAGTTGAAGAACTACGAAAATGGGTGTAGTACCATAAACAAGCAACCTTTTGTGCCTCAGATTTTATTTTTCTAATAGTTACCATTATTTTCAATGGACTTTTACGAGGAAGTCAATGACGTATCTCTGCTTCTGACGCACGTCCATGACAGATGTTGCTTTCTTAGAATCTAACGCTGTTAATATTTGTAATATAGATGAAACGTTTAGGTAATGAATGCATAAGTTCATCCATCATAATAATCCAATTTGCTATCCCGTTTGATCCATTTGAGCCATATAAAAATAACTGAGGCATTACGTTTGAAACGCCTTTCGTATTTATACGTGTTCAGTCTATATATTGTCTCAGTTTGTAATGGTATTTTCATCAATAAATACGCAGATTAAAAAAAGTGAATCTTGCTTTACATGTTGCCAAATTGTCTTTGGAATAGGATTTTTCGAATGGTTGATCAATTGCGATTAAGTTTCCAATAACATTTACGTTCGTCGGTCGAAGTAAAGTTTTAATATCATTTCTTACCTGTGACGTTTATTAAAAAACACACACACATTTTGTCTGACAATCTTAGTTTGAAATTGATGTTTTTTTTCTGGTCGATCATGCTTAATTTGGATATAGTATTTTAGTTGGAGTGCCACGCTTATTATAGACATATCATTGTGTTGGTCTGTCATGCGTAAATGTAAAATAAGGCTTTGTTAATTTTCCAGGCTTAATTAGTAAATAGCATTTTAGGTGGTTTGCTACGCTTAATTTTAGGACTATGACAACAGAATAATCTTATTGTTTTCACTCTCAAGTATATATTCGACGCAGTTAGAACCAGTTATGAACCACATAAGTCTATATAAAAGCTTATAAGATATCAACGGATACACACTCGAGAGTCAAAACAATGAAAAGAATACGCTGTTGTCCTAGCCCTACTTAATTTAGCATTGTGATTTCGTTGGTCCGTCACACTAAAGTTTAAAATAACATTTTGATAATCTGTCTAACTTAAATTCGAAATATTATTTTTTGTTTGTAAGTTCGAAATAGAATTTTTATTGGTGTGTCATGTTAAAGTTTGTAATAACCGTTTCATTGGTCTGCCAGGATCGACTTAAAAATTGTATTTACGTCAGTCTGACACATTTAATTTGAAATATCAGTCAGTGACACCCGGTATTCGTACTGGGCTTGTCACTGCTTAGATGCTGCACTCAAATTAATTGTCCTTAGTCAATGAATGGGGAAACTTATAGTAAGGCAATTTTACTTTTGCAGAAACCCGTTTTGAGGGGAGCTGGTTGTCTCCCACATTAAACCGACCTTGTGCCACATTTTGTTTCGTGGTAAACGAATAAATTACCAGTTAGTGATACTTTACATCAGAAATAGCATTGACATCAGTTAACGCACATGCACGATGGACGTATCTTAAGACGATTCGTTTTTGTGAAATACTGAGGCAACCATGTTTTATTGGCGAATGTAAACGAACGCGCTAGACTAGTTTACGACACTTTCCACTTTTGGTATCTGCCTTGAGATGCGACTTGCTGTCATTTATGACCGCGTTCATGAGATAATTTTTAAAGACCTTGAGAGGCAATTAATATTTATACATATGGGGATAATTTGAATTTAATTTAGCTCGTTAAGTTGCCATACACGTCCGATCGTCTAATCGTAAAATATGTTAAAGCACTTTACAACGGAAACCAAATTAAAAGCATGCACTTAATTATGTAATTGGGCAATTAAAACAAAACTAGCAAAAGTAGCCAAGTCGTTCAAGTAAATACTTGCCAGAAACCTGTAACCATGTTTGCAATGTAACGTTTTCCGTTAAACAAAAGTTTGCATATGTGCGGTACTACCACCTCCCCGGGAGGGTTCCTTGGTCGAGGAACGTCTTGGGAACGCAACCAGCTCCCCGGAGAATAAACAATATCCAACGCTATCTAAACGATGGATACATGCTGGAAACCTCAACGAAAACGAGTCGATACGTCGTCGGCTATAACTGTCTGGCATGGGTCGCATCTTGTGTGGTTATTGAAGGCATTTTCCCATCGTCGGCATTAATGGTATGCTGAAATCGAATACTTGTAGAAAAATAGCGACAAATGCATTTTTATAAAAATATATATAATTTATTTAAGATTTAAAATCAGGATCACATTTAGTCGACCCATCGCGTATAGCGCGCAAAGCCTCAACTGTTTTTACAACAATGAAATTATATTTAATTCTCTCTATCTTCATTGAAAGAGAGAGAAGGGATGTGAAATAGAGAGATAGAGAGAGAGAACGAGAGAGAGAACGAGAGAGAGAAATATGCGTTTCATACAATGCTTTGTTTTTCGACTTCAGATATCCGCATGTAAGTCTGACCTTTCTTGAATGATTTTGACGCTGATAAAATTTTCATAACACTTGCCATTCAAACCCAACCGACATGATCTAACGTTTCCAAACCCACAAAACACCTGCATGAAACGTTTTTAACTTCATCACAAAGTCAGGCACAAAGTTAGAAGCTAGATATAGGGGTTATTAATATAGAAGCCCCCAGCTCCCTTAAAAAGGGAGGTAGCCATTGTGCCACATATGGTCTTTTCGTAAACGTGTACTTTTGCTATGTGCTTTTGTGCCAGTGAGCGATCAAAAATACAAACAAAAAGTCTGTTTATATATGCGTTATGCAGGATATTTATATGTGCTGGTCTTTCTTTCGTAGTCGTCCTTTCGTCGTTCATTCTTTGTCTCGTCTATTTAGCAAGACGAGCAAAACTTCTCATGCACGGAAAGACAATAGTGACTTACTGAGGTATTAAAGGTTTTATTAGAGAGAGAGAGAGAGAGAGAGAGAGAGAGAGAGAGAGAGAGAGAGAGTAGTCCAGGAGGGAGAATGACAGAAAATATATAGGAAGGCAAGAGGAAGATTGAATCATGTAGAAATAAAGAATATTGCAGCAGACATATAGGGAGTTCGAATAGATGCCGATAGAGACAGAGAACAATAAATAATACAGGTAAAAACTAAATAAATAAAAATAATAAAAATGGTTTTGGAGAGGAAGGAAAAATAATGCAAGAGAATTTTCTCGGTGACGTTTTCAAAAGGTCTTATCGAACGGAAGAGACAGTACTCATTGCGGAAGAGACCGCGTAACACATTAACTACTTAATTATTTACTCATTTAATTGTCTAAACTTCTCCTGACAAGGTATGAAGTCACTTGATGTTAGGAGCAAAAATACCACTTCAAGTTTAAAAACTTGCCAATGATAAGCGTTAGAGGCAATCGATTCTGACCCAGAGAGTAACAATCCTTCCCTCTTTGTCAGAAACATCGCTCATGGAATATGAGGACTAAAAGAGCAAAATAAGGGAAGCGGTCGAAAGTAAACCAAAGACTACTTTCTATTCTATTTAAGTATTAATTTAGTGTTAATTATGACGACGCACTTTCAGAGTCTTAAGGCAACATTCACTTATCACGTTGACAAGAAAGTTCTTGTTTTTTTTTTTTACTTTTAAATTCAGATGGACATATTTCGACTCACACGAAAATTTATTGATTGCAATAAGAACCATTAGAATCAACACACTTTTTTCCAACGCAAAACAAGTGTGTTTATGCCAGTAACTTAAAATGTTTTGTTTTTGTGACGATGAAGTTGCTGAAGGCGTTTTTGGTATCACTTAGGTTTTTTAAGTATTTCTCACACAGAAAGTTTTCGAGATGATTGAAAAATTGGTAGCCGGTAGGTGAATGGTCTGGAAAGTATGCCGGAGTAGGCAGAGTTTACTAGCCAAATTCGTTCAACTTTTACAGGGTCAGTGTAGCAATGCGCGGTCGAACATTGTGGTGAAGAAGAATTGGGTCGTTTCTGTTGACTAATGATGGGTGTTGTTGTTGAAGTAACTGATGCATTTCATCCATTTGTTGACAGTACTTCTCCGCTGTTATGGTTTCGCGTGCAGCCAAACCACTGTAATGGATGAGTTCAGTTGCAGACCACCAAACAGTAAGCATTATCTTCTTTTGGTGTAACTCTGGCTTCAGAAAGTGTCGTGGAATTTCCTCGGCATCTGTCCACAGAGCTGAGCGTCGCCGATTGTCGTAAAGAACCCGCTTTTCATCGCAAATCAAAACGTGATCGAGAAACGAGTCGTTCTTGTTGCGTAAAAGAAGGGAACATGACACATCCTAACGGCGTTTCTTTTGGTTGCCGCTCAATCCGTGATTTATCAAGTTATTTTGTCTTTCCAATCGCTCTCAAGTGGTTGGAACCGTCGTATACGTTAGTCTAATTCAAAAGCAAGTTCTAGAACAGTTGTGCATTGATTAGCTTCGACTAAATCTCAATTGATCGTTGTCAACATTCGATGACCGACCACTACGCGCATCATCTTCAAGACTCTGTTCGCCGTCACGAAATTGCTTAAATCACCATTGTTCTATGCCTTCAGTAGTAGTTACTGGGCCAAACGCTTCGTTGATATCGCGGGCTGTTTAAGAAGCTTTTCAGCCTAGCCTGAATTGAAATAAGAAAATTGTACAAATTTGTTTTTTTTTCTATCTTGTATTCAACGTTGTGAAAAGAAAACATAATTGTTTTATAACGATTGTAATTTAAACGATCAAACAGAGCGAAAAAGGCTATATAAAATCATATACAAAGTAAAGGTATTATAAGGAAAACTTATTTGAAGTAGCATCATTTGAAATCCAAATTAAAAATTCGGCAAAAGCTTTCCTCTCAACTTTCTATCATTGCTTAGCCCACCTCCTCTGATGGACTGACTAAAAACTGCAGGTTATTCCTCTAACACGTTACTACCTTTCTATCGTCATATCGCTCCTCGGCATTTCTAGCACCTTTTGTCAAGAAAGCTAAACTTTGAACCTCGCTTTAATTACATACATCACCCGCAGCTGTGTCCGTTTTGGTTTGCCACCAGGTTGTCCTGATGTGAACAAAATGCAACCTTTGCCAAAATTCACACTAGTCAACTCAAGGGTCCCAATATGTAACAGTAATAGTTAGCGACACATGCAACTTCGCCGTGGCGTTCTTTACTGATATTTAAGATTATTATAGATTAGCGTGATGAAAAATTTTTACCGATTTAAAAGTTAATGTCATCATTCTTTTTTACACAGAAATCACCACTTATCAAGGCCCGGGGCCCACTCGAGGATAAGGGTTAATGGATATACATTAGTCAATGTAATTACAGCGTAGTAAACATAAGCAGTAGGAATTTTGTAAATTGGATTACTTAGGAGGATAAGTCATCAAGAACTTGTTTGCTTTGGACTTGAAGACAATCAGATTGTAGTCAGCTGAAAAGCAGGTAATCGGAAGAGAGTTCCACAATCATGCAGTTTTAAGAAAGCAACTTTGTTCATGGAATCTACATTTAGGTTTAGGCACAGATAAAGAGTGTGGGAAATTATTGATAGTGGTTTTGGCTAGACGAGTGATTTTCGTGAAAGTTTGTCGAGGGGGGACAATAGATTGAAGCTTAGCTGAGCACTTGCCATGAAAATAATAATAAAGAAGAGATAGGCTTGCAACGACTCTTCTGTGGGAAAGAGATTGCAGGGAAGAGAAAAGGGCATCCCCCACTAAGCTACGAAGTCTATTTTGAACCCTGACAAGGCAAGATAAGCTGCTCTAGCAGCTCCTGCCCAGATGTGTCAATAGTGCTCCATCGTTGGCCGCACCTGGCTTTTATATAGGTAGAGAATTGCATCAGGAGTGAAGCTTGTCAAAATATGAAACCTCTCAAAGACGAGAGCCATTCATTTATACCGATGCCAGATTGGCATCAGAGCATCAGCGTCTTTATACATTCCTCGCTTTGGTGTTGATGTTAAATCTTAACCTAACTCATGTTCAATCTTCTTTCGTAATGTTAATGTTAAGCCATCTAAATTTTTGTAATCTTCGAAATAACAGATAACCTGAAGCAGCAAAGCCAGAGGAATATACAGGTAGAGGCAGATTTCCCAATCAAGTTCTCCGTTGATCAGCAGTAGTCTGTTAAGACGAGCGATGTCATGTTTAATTATAGCCCCCTTGAAGTGTTTGTTGGATCTAATTAACTAATAATATATATATATATATTTATATGTATATAATGGACTCTCCCGTCGGTTTCGACGTATGAGCTTCCGCCACAAGAACTAAGTTCTCGCAAATCCACACAAATGATTTGTTTTATAGTGGTGAAAGCTTTGTGTAGAACCAACAACTCTTTTTGGTATTACTGCTAACCTTTGCGGTGCGGATGGCTTCCACATGACAGAGTATACAATAAACCACAGGTTTTTAAATCAGAGTTTCTTTCTCCTATACACATGTCTTAAGGAAGACTGGGGATGCGTCTCTTCCAGTGAATGGATGCGCACCCAGATACCAACCTGTAAATTTCTATGACACAGCGCTACTGCTACTGGTAAGGCTCAACGTTGCTTAACTTCGGTGATCTGGCGAGAACCTGTATGTCAACGTGATTATGCCGTATATATATATATATATATATATATATATATATATATATATATATATATATATATATATATATATATATATATATAGCGTAGCTTGACTGTTTCTGGGAACCGAACTCAGGACCATGTATATCACTATTTAACTGTATTTATCGTTAAAAATATCAACAAGATATATATATATATATATATATATATATATATATATATATATATATATTATTTATAATATTCCGAATTGTATTATGTTTATATAATTGAGGATTCGGTAATCATTCATATACCAATAAACTTTAAGTCAGTATAAAGTGACTTAATATGTAAGCTTCAAAATTATCAGTTTTTGTAATCGGGCATTCATATATTATTTTCACGAAAACAAGACAACAAAAGTTGGATTGATACCAAGTAGTGTATTTTCATTGTCCGTTACAAATGTTTCGAGACCATTCAAAGAATTTCAAACCTTATATCTATATATGAAAGGCCGTTCTTGTGAATATTTTCAAAAGATATCAGGTTTGAAATTGTCCGAATGGCCGCGAAACATTTGTAACGAACAATGAAATACACTGCAGGTTGCTATATGTTATGTATTTGTTTTTTTTGTGAAAATAATATATATATATAGTATAATATACAAATAAACATAGAACATACACATATATAAGGAGGATGGAAAAGTATATGATATAGAAATGGAAACAAACTAATTTTTATTCATATTTTTAATCTTTATCTTCATGCGAACTATTTAACTCATGTTCTTCGGGTGTCTCTCCCACACATAATCTCACTCGCACACACACATACACACACGCGTATATACACATATATGTAGGTGTACACATGTCTATATGTGGTTGCGCATATATATGTGTGTGTGTGTATGTGTATATATGGGTATGCATATGTATATATGAATGTGTATATATATGTGTCTGCCCGTATGTATATATGTGTGCATATATACATATATAAACACACACTCATATTCACGCGCATACACGCACGCACACAGATATATATATATATATATATATATATATATATATATATATATATATATATATATATATATATATATATATACTAGCATGGGCCCCCGGAATTGCCCGGGTTTTTGGAGGTGTGTGTTGAGCAAAAAAAAAAAGTGCTAGTAGGAAGGTAGGCTCAAACGCGTACCGCGAACAGGAAACGAACGGAGGAAAAAACGTGACGTCTTTTCTGTTACGACTACCGTCAAACCGGAAGTTACGTAGGTTAGAATTAAGGCTAGACAACCGAAAAGAGGGATGACTTTCGAAAATATCGGCGAAAAATGTGACCCCTCCCTGTAGAAAAGTGCCCAGTTGAGGGTGAAGAAATTAATATTTTTAGCCAATTTTTCGGTATTTGTCGTCCGAAAGGTCGAACTTCAAAACGATACTGATCTTGTAAAAATCCGTCACCTCTGTCGAAAGTTTATATATTGGTAGCTCAAATTTTCGACCCAAATCGATTATAAAGCTTGCCCTATTTCTTTATACCCTTTATGTAAAATTTCAAATGTTTAGACCAGAAATTGTCTGAGTAATTTGGTAGAGACTACAGAGATCAATTTTTGTAAATTTTGACCCCTATTATGACCTTTACATTTATAGTTTGGAGCTCAAATCAAGTTAAATCCATTTCCAAGGAACCTATATCTAAAATTTCAATTGTTTATACCAAAAAATTTGCGTAGGAGTTTGGTAGAGTTCCCAAAGGTCAAATCGTCGTATTTTGACACCTTAACAGCCAAATTCTGGCCGAAAACGGATTACAAAGATTCTTCCAAATCTCAATAGCCTGTATATCAAATTTCGAGTCTGTAGACTTAAAATTGACAGAGTTATTGTGCAGGGAAATGTAAACAGACATATACACAGACAGACACTTTCACTTTATATATATATATATATATATATATATATATATATATATATATATATGTATGTATGTATGTGTGTATGTGTGTATGGGACTTTTAGATTCCCTTTGCTTCCTTAAAATATAATTACGCAACTCGCAGCATTGAAGTGAACTTCATTTTAAGAGTGAAGTCAATGAAAAGTAAAAAGCTTTGCACGAAAAGACCCAAAATAAAACGTAGATAAAATTGATTAAAATGTCAGTTCAATTCCATTCACCTGATTTCTTTCTCCCATTTGATCTTAGTTTTCAATCAATGAATCTTTTTAAGTGCAACCAGCAACCATTTTTTTTCTCAGATTATAAATGTCGTTCAGATGCTTTAGTACTGGTGCTGTATTTCAGTGTCTTTCGTGCATAGTCAGATAATACATGACGTAGTTGAATATGGTTGACCCCTAATGTAGCTGTGGATGCTTTTGTGTTAATTGTTTTAATAAGTGTTTTAAGATTATATTCTTCCGTTCGGAATCTGCATTTATTGTGCATATCATTTTCACCTTTGTATGTATATTCCATTTTATACTTTTCATTTCTATTAATAAGCAAGTAATATTTATTTATTTGGTGTGGAATCTTGTGATAGGAAATACGACGACTACATTTAATTATCTGTTTAGTTATTCATTTATCCACTAATTATGTTTCTTTGTATATTTACATGGTTTATGGCCCTAAATATGACCTTAAACTATATCCGATGGTGAGGCCCCACCTTGCGGGTTTTGGAGAGTGTTGAGCCACCCCTTAATTGCCATTGCTCCCAGGTCCACTCTGACCCGGAGTGGTAGTACTTGTGAGGGTCTCAACTATGGTTGGATAGAAATCGACTTGAAAAAAAAAGACCCCAAATATATTCTATTAAAATAGATTCTTCAAAATCACTGGATTCGGCATTAAATAACCGGCAAAGTGTTGATATGCCGTAAAGCAAAAACAACTAACCAACAACTAAATGGTTTATGATAAAATACTCGTATATGTTCTTCATCTTTTTTCCGGTAATGATCAGTGGAACTTTATCGCACGATTTCAAGCCCATACCTAATTCAGCTGTTACTTTCAAACTCTGAACCTCTCAATTGATGCAGCAATCCCAGAAGCTGTGGGGAAAGAAGATGATTAAAAGCTATTTATGTCTTCACAGGCGGCAATATTTTATAGGCTGCCGCAAAAGTGTTTAACAATCCAATTGGATGGAACATCGCATTCATTATTTATTTAGCAGCCTGGATAACTTTCAGAATACCCGTCGAAAAATGAATAAAATTAATTTTTTGAACTGCGTCACATTTCTGTCCCCTTTACGAAGATTAACATGAATATTTTATAATACTAGATCTTATATCTAGAATCCTCATTCCAATTTGAACTAAATCTTTTACATTATTTTAATTCTAAAATCTTTAAGGTTTAAACTTAAGAGGGCTTAAAAATAAACTGAAATTTATAAACCCATTGTAATATGGCGTCTAAAGACTATAAAATCAAATTTAATGCAAATTTAAAATAGTAGTTTTCAAAGAAGACCTTATGTCCATCTTATGCGTCTTTAAAACCTTTTAGAAATACTCAAAAGTTTCTGAAATTGGGGAAGATTTATTAATTTTATATCCAATATGTACTGTTAAAATTTCACAAAATATCAAACATACTTGAATCTTTCAGAACGGCTTCAATTTCATCTTTGCCCCCCCCCCCTTTAACATTGCACTTCATGAAACTAAAAATAGCCCACAATGTCTTATACATACAAATGCATAAGCATATACACCTAATCTTATATAATTAGAGATCTTTGTGTACTTATGAGAAAGTCAGTTTAGACGCACGTATTTTTATTTAGTACTTTTGTAACTATATGCTGGCGACATTGTTTACAGTCAAGATATTTCAATCGATATTGATTTTTTTTACCTAGTATTTGAAAAATTGATGTGATTTCTTCTCTGTTTTGTTTAAAAGTAAAGACAATTTGCTAAAATTATTTTTTCTTTTCTAAGATTCCCTCCCCCCCCGCTTCAAAAGAAAAGAAAAACAAGACAAAACATAAAAATATAAAAAGCAAACGACGTTGGTTTAAAGTTGCACCATATGCTTTTGACTGAGGAGAAAATGAAAGAAAGCAAACAAAAAAGAAATGGGGACAATTACTCACGGGGGAAAAATTGGTAATAGACATTTTAATGTTTATGGCTTTGGTGGAAATAATCTAAAACTTCAAATAACAAATTTAAAAGAATTTCTTATTCTAAAATAAAAGAACTGATATTTTTCAACATGAGCCCATTTTATCTGCGCGGTTAGCGATGAGAATTCAATTCCAACCAAATGTGACAGAATGATAAGGATCCTATTAGTGTGACAGACGAACAAAATGATATTTTAAGAAAAAGAGAACGTGCTGTATTTTAGATAGGATTTTCGAGTAGAATTCAATTATTACAGTATTTGTTGTTTATCAAATTGTTAGGCGAAAGTACAGTATAGCTAAAGCCTCCTCTTCCCATGTTATGAATGGGTTTCTTAATAATAACGTCATTTCTTCAGCACGGTCCGTATTCTGCATAAGTACAAAATTGGTAAACAAAATAAAAAATCGGACGTCTATCTCCATGTTAGTTGTCATTTTTCCAATTAATCGGATGATGTAATCTACGACCTTCTTTAGGTGAATCTTTATGTCGACCTCGGAAATCTATACTGCATTTAGAACTGAATTATTACTTGAATCTACACGAGTAGATGTTTCTCGTTCCACCAGCCAAGACCAGACAGAAGTTATAGGTAATTTCTAATTCCATTCCTAGTTATTATCGGTTTCCAACTCTAGATTACTGCGACTTAGAACTCAGTGTTAACTGACACCTGCATTCGTTGCGTCATGATGCAATAAAGATATAAACTACTATATTAAAAGGAAAAAGAAATCAATCGACTGATAGAGACTCTAATCAAGATACTTTGACGTATCTCATACACAATGCCCATTGAACCTACTCATTTAACGATGTTTAGCTATGTCAAATATGAGCGGAAATTACAGAAGAACCGACAAACGAAGCCCTGTATGGACGAGCAAAGACGCAACTGAAACAAAAATAAAAAAAGAAAGCAAAGTTAGTTTTTGTAGCAAAACAGTCTGTCCTTTATTGATAACTCGTTACGTCACAGACAGGTGCGCCTCCTTACACAATTCGCATGCAATTCATTCAATAATGTTAAGTCGATTTGTAACAGGCGCGTTTAAGAGCACACATGTAATGATGAAATTTGCCTTTTTTTTTACTGACGAGCCACTACATCTCAATGATACTCGAGATAAGGGTTAATAAGAGAAATTGTTAGTTGAATTATGAAGAATATTATGAGAGGATAGCAAAAATTGATTACTGATGAAAACAGTTTATGACAAATATTTGTTGATATTAAATTTGAGGCATGCAGAAAAGCAGTTCTGTATAGCGTGTTCCGCATATGGAAAGTTCTTGAAAAGAAACTGTCTGTGATGATTCCGTTTAATGCTAGTCCCACATCGGCATGAACAACATTTTTTTTAAATTTTTTTACAGTTGTAGCAATCAGAAAAGTCCTTGCTCTAAATATTTTAAAAGGAGATACCAGAGATTGGAACCAATAAAAAGTAAATTCTATTTAATCCATAAATTTCAGGGAATTAAGTATACGTGCCTTTTCCAGTGGTATAAATACCTCATAGAACGGACACGATTCGAACTCGTCTCTTCGACACTATCCATTTTGTGACCTGCTTTTTTGTTGTGCTTTATTATCCGCTTATACTATTGGGAGTGCTATAAAACACTAGTTTCCGCAATATATGGACAATATATTGATATGTGTTCAACCGATCGTATATTATTACTCGGTAGAAATGTGCATTGTGTTTCGGCATCAACAGGTGCTAATATAATTAATTGCATATAGGGAACAGCTTTTTTGGCCAGCTTCATTCTATTTTTGTTATTGGTTTTCTCGATTCTTCCCACAACACGCAACTTAGAGGAGATACAACGTGAAATGAAAGAAATGTTATCTAACCGACTGGATTCGAATTTGGTATATACACGTCGCCAGTCGTCATTGTTATACATTTTATCAGTCATATAATCGGCAAATCCAAGGAAATTCTTTCATTTTTCACAGATTTGTATGATCCGAGATAATTTGATCTTATCTTGACACCAATATCTATTTAAAACAACACACTTTTACATTGGTATTTACCTCCAGTAGTAGATAGGAGTCATTAATATTTTGCATGGAACAATGATCATACGATTATTTATTGATGCATGCGCTGTCTAGCTCAAACGAAGATTTTTTATACCTGTTCACCTCTCATTAAATGTTACCCCATTTTATGGTATTTTCCATAGTTAGTACTTTCTATAGGTTGATGTACAATAATAATGTTTGATCGCAGCAAGAATTGTGCAGGATTTGTAACTAAATGAACTAGAGAAATTCTGGTGGAGTCTAAAGATAGAATTTCTTTAGATTAAGTCTTTCTATACAAACAGAAAAATATGCTGAAATCTCATGATCACCCACCTAACACCCTGCTTGAAACAACAAAAGAATCATTCTTAATATCGCTAATATCCTTTTCTCAATTAATAACTTTTCTTAATCTTATTTTTGACCCTCATATAGAAGTATTTTCGATGATGGCTGCAAGATATTTGAGGTTTGCTCTAAATTCCTGATGATATAGAAATTTTCAATATTAGCTCTCATCTTTGATGATAGATCTAAGATGCCAATATCCGAGGTTTGGTTTAAGATTTAGATCATGTCTACATAACGGTGATTTCTGCGTGAAGTTATATGACGATTTCCAGTGTCGTCTTGAATATAACAATAACCCCCGATAGAGTAATTTATTGCTGATAGAAATTCAAATAAAGAAAATTTCTAGTGAAATTTTTGATGATTGCCTTAATGATTTTATGATTTTTATGATTTTATGACTTTTATGATTTTATGATTTTTATGATTCTATGATTTTTATCATTTTATGATTTTTATGATTTTATGATTTTTACGATTCTATGATTTTTATCATTTTGGTATTTTTTTCATTTTATGATTGTTTTATTTTTTTTATCTTTTTATGTTTTTTTTATCATTTTATGCCTGCAGTTCTGTAGCAACGGCGACATACTGGTATCCTGTCACAAGCTTGGTACATATAATACTATGATCGTACAATATATTATTTGTTTAATAAATGCATTCTTGTTCAAGTTGAGAGGTGGCATATATATATATATATATATATATATATATGTGTGTGTGTGTGTTTGTGTGTGTGTGTTATTTATTTGTTTTTGTTTGCTATACTTTTGAATGAATTCAATTATTTATACGAAAGCGCATTTTTACCTAAATGCGAGTTGGGAATAATTTTCCCTTTTATCAGTTAGTGCCCCCAAATAGGAAGTAGCATATATACTGTTTAAAATATAATTATCCACTGACATGTGTTTCGACGTATACGACTCATCAGAGTGGCTGAATAAACTATATATATATATATATATATATATATATATATATATATATATATATTCACTACCCGTAAATATAGTTTTAAAACTTATCCCTAGGTGTCTGAAGCTTTGTTCTATTTAAAAGAGAAGAAGACCGTTGTTCGCAGACAGGTCCACAACGTTGAAGCTTGCCATGTATGGTTTAACCCTTGACAGAAAGTCATGCGAAGACCTAAACTGGAAAGCGCCTTTCGCTGTAGTTTCCAGTATTTCGTTAATAAGTTGATGTAGACCGTAGGATGAATCGCGATTTTTTTACCATTTTCCTCACTCCAATGACATTTCATGGTTACAAAAGGTACTATATCGAGAATTAATGACATGTTACGCTTCGTATTTAGTTGTGAAGCAAATCGGATGGTTGGCAGAGAAGATTTGCTCTGAGTGATGTTTGCGGCGCTATTAGAGATATCTTAACAAGCTTCATGTTTTCTATGGAGATTTGTTCAAAATGCGTTATCTCTAAATGGTTTGTTAACTTCCAGCTACTTTTTGGTACATTTCTATAATCGTTTTCCTTTTTTTTCTCACAGAAACTGGTGGAGATGAGCAAGAAAGACAGTGAGAAAATTCGTCTAATTCAAACACGAATTGGTACAGTTTGGACTGGAATAATGAAGGGATCCAGATTCTACCGAAAAAACGACCTCCAAATGCATGTAAGAATGAACTATCTTATTTTATTTGTAAATTTAAATTTAACATTAATGTTGGTTGATACTGCATTTAAAACTTTATACCTCTGCCTGCCCATCTGAGGTTATTACGTGTGTGTGTGTGTGTGTGTGTAGTCAGCACCAACCCTATTCAGGGTTTAACCGGCTTTATGTTCCATGGGAGTATGAAATTCACAAGCGGTCCCCAGTCGCATGTATATCCCCGTTAGGAGATATGACGACGTTAGGTTTTTGCAACTTTTTTGCAGGGAGGGGTCGACGTCCTCCTACATACAGCACCTGGACTTCCCAAATTGGTTACCCATTTTAGTAATGACCAGGCTCAACGTTGCTTAACTTCGGTGATCTGACGGGAACCGGTGTGTCAACGTGATTATGCCGTATGCGGTTATTACGTAGATAAATATGAAACCGTAAATATGTCGTATGAGCTTATTACGTAGATAAATATGAAACCATAAAGGTGTACCTATTTACTATGCCTCCCCACGGGACAGAGTTAGACACCAGGGTCGTTTTTTAACGTGGAGAAAAGGTACAAAAATAAAAATTGTCTCAGTCGTGAAGGATTTCTCCTCCATCGAAAGAGAACAAGAAATAGAAGTGCAGCATCTGAAGAACAGATGGTATTTATTTGCTCCCCCACCGAGCAAATTAGGCACAAGGCCGATTTTTAATGTGAGGAGTTAAGGGGAAATGGGGACCAACTCCCCGGGGAGTAGGGGAGTTGGATAGTGACAGTTGGTATGAAGGGTTGCCACTACATTGACCAACGTCTTATATGTGAGGCTGCCCACACATATGGTCTTTGCTTGTAGTATCTGCCGGAACAGATACTACACTTTGATCCCGGCCCGAAGTCCAAGAGATGGTGTTTATTTGCTCCCCCACCGAGCAAATTAGGCACAAGGCCGATTTTTAATGTGAGGAGTGAAGGGAGGGGGAAGGGAAAAAGGGGACCAGCTCCCGAGAGGTGGGAAATGGGAGCCGGTTAATGGTCAGGCATGTGGGGCTGCCCCCACATCTGGTCTTTGCTAGTCATAGCTAGTCATAGCTTGCATTATCTGCCGGAACAGATACTACACTTTGATCTTGACCAAAAGGCCGAATGCCCGAAGTCCAAGAGATGAGTCCCGACTTATTGCATTTAATTTAAATGAATCTTAGACCATATTTTAGATTATGTTAATTATGAAAACTAAACATATTTTGAACTTTTTGACAATCATCTAAACACTGCATTTTTAGACCCCTTAATTGAGTCTTTACCTCTTATCTTACAATTCGAGTCTTAAAACCAGATTTTTTAATATAATATATATGGCGTAAAACCCATATTTAAAGACTCTCTATCGATGCCTATCAGCTCTTGAAACCATATTTTACGACTCTTTATCAACGCTTAAAACTAAAGCTAAGGAGGCAAACTTCCTAATCCATTAGTCTGCAATGCTGATTGCGAAATAACGTTGGAAATTGTTTTATTTAAACAGATTAAAAAATAATGCTTAATGCGGGAACAGTCGTTTAGAAGTCGTTTATGAAGTTCTGTTTGGACACAGCCGCTAATTCCATAAAGAATTTCAAAAATAAAAGAACGGATAAAAACACGAAAATGTAATCGCCCAGAAAAAAAAAGAAGTACTTGAAAACCTCCTTGCTAGATATTTCGGCAGAAAGTATACAAAGATAAGAAGTTATTCTCCGGACCAATTTAAGCAAACTACTTTAATGCTGCCTCAGTATAGAAAGATCTCTCGTTACGGTCTGTTGCAACGAAAGCAAACTGAAAATAATTCTGTTTTAAAAATAACAAAGTAGAATTTGTTTTAACCGAAATAACCGTTATAAAAAATGATTAGTTACGACTTAATGTGTTTAAAGAAGAAAGTTACAATGTCAAAAAATTACATTACATCACCCTCAAAATAAGTCAAATATTGTGTTTTAATTAAACAAAATGCCAAATAAAAATAGTTTAATCCTGTTTAAATGTTAAAACATGTAAAAGATGTAAATGATAGAAAGTTTTTTTCTTTTTTCTTTATCGCCATTGGATTAGAATTTTAACCTTCAGTTTACTTAAACCTGATAAAAATCGAAATAAGGAAATTGTTTTTTGTTTTAATATAAATTATAAAACAACCCCTTTAAAAAGACTATCGTTACGTGTATGTGAACGTCAAAACTAAAGCTTACGAGACAACCTCCTAATCTACTGGCCCACAACAGTGATTGCGAAATAACGTTGGAAATTCTTTTCATTTAAACCAATGCAAAACATACTGCTTGACGCGCATGCGCAGTTTTTGAAGTCGTTTAGAAAAACACAATTTCACTGACCCCCTCTACGTATAACACTTTATTTCTATACGAAATAATTGACTATTTTTTCTAATTCTTACATATTATCCAGTCGAGTGATTGCTCTATCAGATGGCATCAATCTGAACCCGGTCCAATTCGGATGACAAAAATTTTATCGAGGCATACAAATATACACACCTTCATACACACTAACCAGATTTTGGGATTTATATTATAAATTTTATTGGACTACATATATAGTAATGATTTAAAAAGTTAAAAAAAATGACTCGTGCGGCACCACTGAGAATCAAAGCAAAAACGTTTAGCTTACGATTTATGTTTTCCTTTGATGTCAATGCTTGACCTATGAAGACATGTTTGCTGCAAAGCTAAATATTAAAACATTAAAAACATGAGAAGCGTAATAGCTATCTATTACGCGTCTCATGCATATTCGTAATGCCGTCGTTCGACTTTCACCTGGCAAATTCCATTTTTTTTTAATTTTCACACTTTAGCACCGATTTTCCCCGGCTAAAACCCAAATATAAAGTTTCGCATTGTTTCATGTCTGCACACTAAAAACCGACAGAGGAATTTGGTACGCAAAATTTTTGAAACAAATATACATACGCATACATTAATATATATATAGAAAGAATGTTTCAGTTTACTATAAACGTTTTACGCAGTTATTACGCCAGTACGAATCCTATAGAATATTTGCATGAATATAATTACACGTAATAGTTACCAAAAGATTATCACCCCGTTAGATAACCGAAAAAAATAATAGGAAATTAATTAAAATGAATGTTTAAAAGAATATGCAAATTAGCTACGTCTTTTGCATATGAATACACTTCCACGACCCATATATAAGAAAGATATATATTATTTTTAAATAAATAGAAAAACACTTTTTTTATATGAATAGCAATACACACACACAAACCAATCTCTAGGAGTATAGATATGTTTAATCATATAGGTATGCTATAAAAACTAATTTCATAAATACCATTGGGAATGCTATGAGTCGCTGTTATTGTTCATCCTGTGTAGGTTGAAACATTAGTATAGAGCAGATACTCTAGCTAGAGAAGATAAACTATTCTTATTGAAGCGTTACTCCGATTTGTCATCCGCGATCGTATACGTTTCAGTTGCATGGTGCAGAGCCTGCACTTCTTAAACTCATCACTTACCGAATAGAGAAAAATTGTTATGTTCTCCGCAACTATACGTCTATGTATAACGGTCAACAGATATTGCGAACTGTTATTCTGGTAACCGAAGGAATGCAGCACTAAGCCCAAATAGTAGTATTACTCAAACTAGTTCCTTATTCCAGTAACGACTGTGGTTCCGCTAAATCCTAATAACTTCATAAACAGAAAATACAGCATGTGTACTGATTTACCGTCTCAAAATGAATACTCTAGAATTTATGCCGGAAAGAAATTGTTCTATGTTCTCTCATAAAGCCTAGCTAGTCGGAAAGCTATCGACTAATAAAAGCGAATACTATAAAAAAACAGCCTGTATGATTAAAACCTGTCGTGTTCAGATAATAAACCTTTGATTAATACAAACTCCTGGTCATCCCTAGCTGCTCATTAAGTATACAAGAGTCATAAACTTCAAAAATGTTTCTCAGGGTTGAGAGAATTCCATGATTGCTTTTCTTAAAACCAATAATGGGGGAGTAGTTAAAGGAAAGATACAAAACGTGCACGGACACAGATATCATTAAACGCTGTTTACAATCGAAGCCTCTTTATCATGAACTCTACTACAGTAAAAGCAGAGTATTGACTTTTCTCTTTTATTATATATAGATCGATATGTGTTGCTATAGAATTGGTAACGTCCAAGATTTACATATAAAGAAGTACACATAGAGATCGAACAGCCACTATGTGCCCCCCCCCAAATTTTATAGCTTAACCTATATAGCTTTATAGCAAATAGTAATAATTTTATACTCTAGCCTATTTTAAGTTTAAGTCGAGACGTTGAAAATTTACAGCAGAATCAATGAACAGAAAGGGATTAATTTGAAATAACGAGTTCGACAGTAAAATTCCCGAGTTCGATAAGATACATCTGAAGAAAGTTGGAGGTTACATCGACCGAAACGTTGTAAAAATGACACCTGAAATGTGAATGGTAGTCCGAAATATCTAAATAATACAAATAGCAAATACTCATCTAAAACATTCGAAACGTAATGAAATAGTTGTATTCTTTAATAGCCTATTTCACCTTTAATATAAAAGTAAATCCAAGTCTGGATTCGAATCTAAGACAATGCATATGTGATTTGGGTATTAATAACGCACATGTAAAGAATTCAGGTATTTCGCAATTGATGGGTGCCATCAACTAGAATCGAAACAAAAACATATAGCTTTCCAGCGTTATTCGTTATCATATGAGCTAAATCTATATGCATATCAATACTAAAATATAACCTATAAATGTATATTTGCGCATGCGTAAAATGCTTTTAGTCAACTTACGCCTACCAAATTCCATTTTTCAATTTTAACAGCTTGTAGTTATTTTTATCGGCCAAAAACCAAATCGAATTTGTTTCACAAGTTCGATTCTCCTATATATCAAGTTTCGAATCTGTGGACCAAGTATTGACAGAAAAGTGCGGTAGAATCCGTTCCGCACACAGACAATGTCTTGTACATATATATATATATATATATATATATATATATGTAGTTAGATTTATAGTATAAATCTTATTTATTTACACTATTATTATTGCCTGGATTCATGGGTGTTTCAGTTGAGATTTCTTTAGAAATCCAATATCTTGAGACAGATCTTACAATGAACCAGATACTTCGTCGTAAAGTCTGACCTGAAAATGCTGAATTATCTTAGGATATCTGAACTGAAACACATATACATATATGCAGTCAAATATTCTTGTAAAAATAAATCAATACTGTGATAATGCTTTGCTTGTTATTTAACACTTTTTGATAAACGCCATTTACATTTAGGATACTATAGCGATAAAATCATCGTATACACACACAAGCACACACAGCCCCCTCCATATATATATATATATATATATATATATATATATATATATATATATATATATACATACATATGTGTGTGTGTGTGATTTAATTTCATCAGACCTTCCTACTTACTATTAAATTTTAGAGAATCCAGGCACAACTAATACAGTGATACAGTGCGCAAACAGAGACAAACATACACACATATACACAAATACATCCACAATATAAATATACAAAACTATTTCTTTACTGTATGTATTCGTGTGTGTGTGTGTGTGTGTGTGTGTGTGTGTGTGTGTGTGTGTGTGTGTGTGTGTGTGTGTGTATGTGAGAGTTACTGTGTGTGCTTATTTTTAGAGAATAATGATATTTATTTCTTTTGTCTTTTTTTTTTGGAAGGCCAGTAGGGAAAAATGTACAATTAAAAATATATAAACAAAAAAAATTCTCCAAACTTTTCTACAGCAAATATTTTCTGATAAAAGTCGACAATATTGAAGTATGTTTTTATCTTTACTTGTACAAAAGATTGCCTAAAGAAACACAATAGTAAAAAACAGACAAAATCCTGTTTAATTGTAATTTCAATCAAACAAGCGACAAAACCATTGACGAATCGGCGCCATCTTTTTCTTTTATGTTCATGTAACACAGTTTGTGGCAGTAAATAAAGCCATATTTACAGAGACGTTCAGCAACAGAAACTGAATTCTGAAGTCACATAGTCGCTAACACATTGATTTGATCATTTGATCAGGCTTACGTATATAAAATGATTTTACAAAATGGAATGTTTTCTTCTATTCAATTGCCTTTTTCTCAGCTAAAATATCTAATATATAAAAATAAGAGTTGCATTTTAAATGTTATGTGTATTAATGCATTAAACACATCAATATTTGCTTCTGTATAACCAGTCAGTTACGTAGCTTATCGGCTGTGTTCTTTACTATGCAGATTATTTAAAAAGTAAGGCCTCCTATTTTTTAACTAAAAAACTAAAACGTTCAAGAGCCAGAAAAATTGGGAATGGTGTTAATAAAACGATCGACCTTTTGTGCTCCAGAATTTATTTTTCTACATAGTCATCACAATTCTGAATGCACTTTTTCTAGCCTCTTTTTAAGTCCTAGTCGTAAAAGATCGGAGCGCACTTTGACTCACGTCTTTGTCCCCACTTTAAAATCGACGAACCTATCTCCCAACTGTGCTAATATCAATTGCATCGGCTTCGTAAACGTTCAACCACCGCCAGTGAATGATAATCGGTTCTAATTTTTGCTGCATGAAAGGTTTCAATGATGAAGCTCTGATTCTGACGCACGCTAATGACACGGGTAGCTTTCATAAAGCCACAACGTTAATATCTGTAACAGAGCGATTAAACTTTCAGGTCATAAATTCATAAATTCAGTCATCAAAAACACCATATTTGTACAAATTTGGCCTTTAAAAGACCAACTTGACAAGCCTAGACATATAATAATGCATATTATAATGGATATATAAGCATATAACCATAGTATGATAGATATATAAGCATATAAAAGTTATTTCCCTTAGATGTAGCCTCATTACGAATATAATAATAATAATAATAATACATGCTAGTTAGTTATGGTAGTTCATCCATGTGGATAACGACGTTTTTTTATAATTGACTGTGAATCTGTTGACTACTGCGAAACCCAATGTGTGATTTACATTGCTTTGCACAGGTAGAGCACAGAAAGACAGGATTTGGGTTTTGGTGGTGAGTGACCGCCTCTCTTTGGTGTCTCAGTGTGCGACACTCTGTAGCTGCTCGTTGATGCTTGTTGTTGAATAAGGCCATCCCGCTCACATAGTGAGAGCCAAGTCTCTCTGTCCGCAGCCAATGTCTCCAAACGATTGAAGGGGATATTACAGCGCTTGATGCAGTCTTTGTAGCGTTTCTTCAGGGAGCCGGCGTTTCGTCGGTCATGAGTGATCTGACCGTAGAGTACTAATCTAGTCTCTTTGAGGGCATCCTGATGACGTGACCCAAGCAGTGAAGTTGACGACGGATAAGTAACTCTAGAGGGGCAACTCCAGCTCCCCTGCATATCTCTGAATGGACCACTTTGTGCTACCAATAAAGGTCAAGGATCTGCTGTAGTTATCTGATGTGAAAATACTCCAGTATCCTGATATGACGGCGGTACGGAACCCATGCCTCGGAATCGTAAAGGAGAGTGGGTATGATGACTGCGTTTGGCGAACACGCAGTAATTCAGGCGGCCAAAAGAGGCGAGATTAAGGCGGCGCTGGACTTCATAGCCCAGATCGCAGCAGAATGAAAGATTGGAGCCAAGATATGTGAAGATGTTGATATTTTTTTAGAGGTATACCATTGACTGTGATGATTGGAGCATCATTTGGAGACACGTTTGGCAGTATTTCAATATTTTTGGTGTTGATAACAATGCCAGTCGGTGTTAGATGTTGGAGAGTACGTGAATACTGCGTTGAAGTCCGCTGGATGTATTTCTAGGGAAGGCAGCATCATTGGCATACGATAAGTCGAAGATGAACTATTCAGAAGTTTTAGTCTTGACCTGAACACATTTCAGGTTGTAGAGGCTGCCATCAAGACGGTACAGCAACGGTGGATAGCAATGACATCAGAAGGTTGAAAGTCACAGCAAGAAACCAAAGTGACGGCAACCAAGAACTAGTTGAAAATGACCGGAGCCAAGACGCATAGAAACCACGCTAGATGATCTGAAGATCACGCCTTCCCAAGTACATGATATTATAAAAAAACCTAGACACCTCAAAAGCATGTGGGCCTAACCCCATCCCGGCGGTGCTATTAAAAAATGCTCCGCTGAGGTCGCTCCTGTTCTCTCTAAACTCTTTAACAAATGCCTTAACGAATCTTGCTTTCCTGGCTGCTGGAAAACTGCTTCTGTGGTACCAGTTTACAAAAACTCTGGCGAAAAGCCTGGCCCATTAAATTATCACCCAATTAGCCTCCTCCCTCTTTTCGCCAAAATATTTGTGTCCTTAATTAATCAAGCTCTAGTCCACAACCCTACAGCTGCTAAACTTCTGTCTGACCACTAATACAGATTTAGGCAAGCCCATTCTACGTTTATACCAAGCACTGGATAAGGAAAGGCAGGGGAGGGAAGTAGCCCTATATATATCTAAGGATTTTGACATGGTATGGCACGATGGTCTTCTGATGAAAATAAAATCTTATGGTAACTGGACGAATGGTTAGCATCATTAGATCCTTCTTAAATGAGAGAAGAATCCAGGTTGCCCTCGATGGGCGTGCGTCCAAAAATTTTTATATAAATGCGGGAGTACCTCATTTTCATGAAAAATAATTTCTTTTATTTAAAAATTATAAAATCTTTCATTCTTAAAGAAATGTAAATTTCGTAAATAAAAACCGATTCTCTGACTCCCCCCCCCAAAAAAAAAATGGCTGAGGTTTAATTTTTTCGTACAAATTATACTTTTGTCATAAAAAAATACTAAGTCTTTTATACTGATAAATAAAATAGTTTCGTCATGCGATTATAATCCATTTTTTAAAAAGAAACTTTTGTTTTTTTATTTATAAAGAAATTTAATACAGTTATGAAATATTTAAAACACTACATCTATACTTTTAAATTTGCGTCTCCTTTTTTTTTGCTACATAATCAGTTAACAGAAAAGGGGCGTCATTCGATGTGTGGTCGCTTAGTTTACTTCTAATTGGTCGCCGCTTCTCATCCGCTCGATAAACCCAATCAATTTTACTCGGTCGAACTACAGTTTTCGATTAACTTTCAAAGATGAAGATCTTTTAAATATGATTGCGTCTCTATGCGTGAGATTTGCTGGCGTCAAGAGGTTATTGCTCAGTGGATAGAAATGGATGGGAGTGAGAGTTACGTAACTTTCCAACATAACAGTTTCCTAATAAACTGTGTATGCTGTATGAAAGCTTGATTCTCTCTTATTATAATGGAGCTATGGCGTCAACTTTTAGCAAAAACTGTGCAAATTTCTAAAAAGCAACGCTTACACCTAAAATAGAACTTATATATACTAATCTTGTGACCGAGAAATACATATGTAAACGGAAAATAAAACAATATCTGACTGAGCTTTAAAACAGTATACGAATAGATAAGTACGGAATATCGATCGGATTTAAATTTAACACTCTTACGAGGGGCGTGCAATAAGTACTGTCCCTGACCCACTTCCCATAGCAATAGAGCAACGAAACTTGGCACATTTATTAGTCTTTCTCTACATAGGAACAACCCAGAGTTGTGCATTTTTCCCATCGCTTGATGCAGCTCTGGAGACCGTTTTAATAGAACACCCCAGATTGGTCCTCCAACCACGATGTGACTTCAGAAATCAAGGTTGCATCATCTGGGAAACGTTTTCCTTTCAAAAACAACTTCATGGCTGGGAAGAGGTGAAAGTCAGAGGGTGCAATGTCAGGAGAGTAGGGAGGATGGAGTAGAATTTCATAACCACACGCTCGTGCTTCTGATCGGGCGATATGCGAGTTGTGGACGAGCGTTGTCCTGCAGGAGGAGGGTACATTTGCTGATCTTGCCCCGCCTCTTGATTTTGAAAGCTTCCCTTAATTTCCTCAAGAGTGAAGCATAATAGGCTCCTGTATTGTGGTACCCTTTGCCATAAAATCTGTCATAACTACTCCGTCCTGGTCCCAGAAGACTGTGAGCATGACCTTGCCAGCGGAGGGCTGCACCCTTGCCTTCTTTGCAGGTTGTGAGTCCAAGTGGTTCCACTGCATTGACTGGGCTTTGCTCTCTGGATCATAGTGATGGACCCAGACTTCATCCTGTGTAATCAGTCTTTTGAAAAACTTTGACGCATCTTCTTGGCACATCTCCAAATTCATCCTCGAGCACTCGACGTGTTCTCGCTTCTGGAATGGTGTGAGAAACATCGGAATCCATCTGGCAGACACCTTATGCATATGCAAATGGTCATGAATGATATTTTCTACAGACCCTGTTCTAATCTTGACATCTTGGGCTATTTGGCGAATAGTAAGGCGCCGATCTTCCAAAATGGCAGCCTCAACTTGATGGACAGATGCCTCATCAATGGCAGAAGGGGGGCGACCAGGTCTGGGAGCTGTTTCCACAGACTTCCAACCATGTTTGAATTCACGATGCCAGCGTTTTACAAGGTCATATGATGGGGCATTATCACCATAAGTTTCTTTCATTTTATCAAAAGTCTCCTGTGGTGTGCCTCCTTTCAAATACAAAAACCGGATCACTGCTCGACATTCGCAGGCTCCATTACACACCTGACTCAGTTTAAACACCTGTAAAACAGAAACCACAATTAGTTCAGAGCTGTAGTTTGCCACATAACCCGTAGACACATAAATCATTGCACATGCAAAATGTCAGCTAGATCAGATAACTGGAAGTTATTGCACGCACCTCGTAAGTTATACTACTACGCTTGATGTAGGTAAAGAAATAATAATAATAATAATAATAATAATAATAATAATAATAATAATAATAGAGACAATTACGATATTATTGTTATAATTAGTAATGTATATGACAATGATAGATAGTTGTCATTCATTACGAAATGTGATTACATTAAACAAGCTTTTAAAACAGAATATAAACAATGCGATTCGATATAATCTAAAATTCAACGTTTGTCAATGTTTACAAGTCTAGAATGAATACATTTTGGTAGATAGATAAATTAAACCACGATTAAGTTTATTGTTTAATTAAAAAATAAAAAAAATAAAATCAATCAGTGTTAAATACTACTAGCTAATAGAAAAAAAAAACAGCTGTTTTATTTTCGGATTTTTACAAGGGATGAGATCGCGTTCTTCGCAAGCTTCACCCGGATAACCTTTTTAGGAAACCGTTGAATGCTGTGTGGAATAGTAATATAATGTAGGCATCAATAAAAACAATCAAGGCAAACATCTTTTTGTTTCGAGCTTTCCGTTGTGATCCAAGAGTGATAATGAAATCTATCGACCGACATAAACATGGGCAGATGTTCAGTTTTATGGATGTGGTGTCAAGCGAGTTACAAACGATTACCAATAACGATAATTCGAAGTAGCATCACACGTATTTAAAGCCATTACGTAGATCATATTTGGTGCCTAAATTATTATATTAAGGCACACTTGAGACCTATTAAACCAAAGTAGGCATATGGTTATATACATCCTTTTTGAAGCTGCAATAATGTTTACGTTTCAATAGAACGTATGTGCATAAAAAAGACACGAAAGTAAAATCATATAATGTTCCTATTACCAAGGTTTACTGATTATTTCATTCTACTCTGAGAGATTGAATTCGACACTACGTCGTATTTTCAACTAAAAAGCTGAACCAATAAACATTCTTTTTTATTAACGGGACCCTTTGAAAGTATCACGGTAAACACCGATTATACCGATTGATGTAAAAACTTACATCAATCGGTATAATATACTAGCAGTTAATCTCGGCTTTGGTCGGGCCCTATGTACTGTTCAAATCTTAGTGCGTATATATCTATCATATAAAGCTGAATGTCTGTGTGTATGTGTGTGTGTGTGTGCGCACGCGCGTGTGTGTCTGGTCACGAATAGGCTCATATATGGTTGACTATTTAAAAAAAAACTGATTACATATAATGATAGAAGATGTATCGAGACACAGGAATGGGTATGTTTGATCTGGCAGAACGGTAGTTCATTAAAATTGTGGGGTCTGCGTTCGCGCCTGGTCCACAAAGTATGGAAATAAAAAATTTAAAAATTAAAAAAAAACGTTTACAAGAGTTTTTTTTTATATAGATGTACATAAGAATACTTTGATAAGTATGTTTTAACTTAAATAGGGATGGTATAATAAAATTGTGGGGTCTGCGTTCGCGCCTGGCCTCCATAGAATGGAAATAGGCACACACTTTAATAAAGACTTTTCATATCTATCTGTGTAAGTATACTTTGATATTTATGTTTCAGTTTGAAGAAATATGGTATAATTAAATTATGGGGTGTTCATTCGCACCTGACCACCATAGAATGGAAATATGTCACAACGTTTAACAAGTTTTTTTTTTATATAGATCCACAGAATATTGTGATAAGTGTTTCAGTGTGAACAGGTATGGTATGATAAATTATGGGGTTTATCTATTTTATTTTTACTTTCATCATATTTTGCTTTGGTTTTGATACCCCCAAATTCAACCCAAATTTACAACCCTTCCTTTTCATAACCTATCATACTTTCATAAATCAGAGTCCATTTTCTGTAGGCTGTTTTTGAACCCAGTCAACGACGGGTACTTTTGCTAGTATATATATATATATATATATATATATATATATATATATATATATATATATATATATATAGTCGTTAACAATGTATGCATAAAAGTGCGCCGCACTTTGTCCCCATAGTCATTTTATGCATATGCAGGCACTAATGCATGTCTTTAAATGTATGTACAATCTTAATGCGTGTGTAGAGATGTGGCTGTTTTGAACACTCGTAACAGCTTAATAAAACGACGTAAGGATAATTAATATAAACAATAGTTCACACGATATATATATGCAGTTTATATAACACGGCCGTTCGGAAAACGTGGTACTAACCTCGGCTCAAACACGCAGTTACTGACAGCAATAAACTCATGCGTTTGGGGCGCACAGGCAAAGGCAAACTACCTTGCATTCCTGTTTCCTTTTCCGTTTGTCGCTCGTCTTCATTAGCTTGTGGACGATTAAATAAACAAAGAACAGCCATGATAATTTTGGTTATACTATAAACATCTGTATTTCAGTCCCATATCGATGCATCGATTTATCTCGTTTGGGAATATATTTGATCAGTCTCCTTCGATTCCAGAAGTTATTCTTTAATAATCTAGCAGTCTACATGATGCAATGCCCGTCGAATTTCGCTTCCCGATCTGACTGACTTAACTCCGATTTTTGTTACTACATAAAAAAAAAGTTATTTCCATTTGTTTTACAACTTCGACTTTCTCCCAACCGGTTGCTAACCTATATTGCTGTTACATTTGCAAAAGTTCAACTAATGTTATTGTAAATCGTATGTGTTATCGTAAATATTTATAATAATTTGTTTCAATTATTTAACTTTATTTTAACTTTCGTGGTTTCAAGTTTTTTTCCTTTGTATGTACATGGCCCATCTGAATCCTCCTATTGTACGGTTCAAATCTGTTACATAATGAGGTGTCAGTCAGACGAACTGTGGTTATTCTAGCGATCAGCTGTTTATATTAGAACCAGTTATAACATATGCTCTCTAAAGGGTTCCTTCTCATACTACTGAGTTTACACTTATATATAAGACTAGCCTGGGTGCCTGGCGTTGCTCAGGTGTTTTGAGGTGTGTGTTGAGCAAAAAAAAAACCCCCAAAAAACAGTTGTAGTAGTCAGGCAGGCTCGAACCCGTGACGGGAAAGTAGAAAAGTAAGTGGAGGTGTGTGTAAGGGTGTTGGTTGATCAAAAAAAAAAAATAAAAAAAAAGGAAAAGGAAAATTGCGAGCGCAAAAATATAGAAGTAGTAAGCAGGCTCGAACTCGTATCACATCAGAGGAAAAAGAGGGGAAAAACAAAACAAGAAAAAAAAACTGTTTTACCGATGTACCCACTGTGGTTGTGACGTCACGGGTGGTCGAAATAACGCCTTTTATGCGATGTTGTGGAACCGACTTGCAAAAAATGTCAGCGGAAAAAAATTAGACCCTCCCTGTACAAAAGTGCTCAGTTGAGGGTGAAGGAATTAATGTTTTGGCCAATTTTTCGATATTTGTCGTCCGAAGTGTCGAGCTTCAAAATGATGCCGATCTTATCACCTTTGTCGGAAGTTTTAGGAAGACATGCAAACGTACAAGTATTCATACATTTAAACATATTTTTGCCGTTTATATTATAGATAATAATTTTGTAACCGTTTATTGGTATTGTGCGGACGTCAGCGAAAACAATTGATTTTAGTGCCTCCCATGACCATCCAGTACAGAGGGAGAAAGATGTAAAACCTAAAAGAGAGGTTAAAGTAAATCGAATGGACGGATAAAAAAGAGAGTGCATTATGCAAACCAGTATCTCTTTCGCACTAACACGTCCTGCATACCTAATTACTTATGCATTACGTCATCACAATGGCCGAAGCTTCCAAGTTCGATTTGAGGATGGAACCCGATTTTATGTCGCGACAAGAGAACTGCACTGCGGCAGCAGAAAAAAATGCGTGAAAAAATTAGTATTACTAATGCATCATTTTTATCGTCATGAATTTTATGACCACCAAGGGATTTTGCATTCGGAATCATATGTTTGCAGTTAAGTGACATTGATTGTCATTTCTTGAATATAGTAAATATTCATATTGCGTAGTTTTATTCATGAGAATATACACTAATAAGTATAAACGTAGACGAAAATTAATAACTGAATATTGAATACGTAAAATGAATGGCAAAAATATAAAATACAAGGAGAGATATAATTCGCAGTTGTTTAAAATTGATAACGACTGCTTCGTCTTAGGCGCCCCCTTCCAGAAGATTATTTTTCGTAGGGACATTTTGGTGTCACGAATCTTTTTTGATGTTCATTTAAGTTAATTAAAAATTTGCAGGTGAGGCAAACACAATATGAATTAAATTTAATTTAAACCATTAAATAAAGGAAACTACTTTGCTAATTATGTTTTAATTAAGTTAATTACTTTTAAAACACACATGTACATCCGACTACAATATTAAGTGAGAGGTTAACACTTCCATTTCCTCTCTACATCCCTTTACAAAAGAAGGTGCGTTGTCGTCTTTCTCTTTTCTACTCCTATTTTCATTGAAAGAACTCAGTCGTTGGTTTCTCATTGTAAGACATTAACAGTAAGAAATCGCATTTTTACTACAAGTAAAACGGCCTTTCCCTTCTCCTTATATCGCTTCACTTGTTCCCTGCTAATTACAACTGGGACGTCGTTAACTCCAATAGCCAACAATCATCATCATAGTTTCCCGTTGCCCAAATAATCAAATGCAGTTCATATCAAAGTTAATACTTTCATAATGTTTCTTGTATGTCTGATGAAATCTATTCCATTTCATTAACGCTTTTACTCTGATGCTGCTTAGCCTTAATAAATGGTGACTCTTTTGTAAAAAAATGTTATATTACTAAGTAATGATAATAATAATAATAATAATAATAATAATAATAATAATAATAATAATAATAATAATAATAAAAACGAACTGGATTTTACGATGAGAAAATACAAATAATAAACATACATTTTTTTGTCTATCATTTTAATTTGCAAACAATACAGGTTGAAAAGCATGAAACGAATATGATTTCCTTTTATTTTTCGTTAGAAGTGTTACGTTTGTAGTGAAATGCTTTAAATTTTCCTGTTAAAAACACAGAATATACTTCCTTGGAAATTGTCGCTAAAAACAAAATGTAGTATCTGTCTGATATTTCAATCTGTTTTTTTCTTTTTTAAACTATACGTATTTCGCTTTGGAAGAAAAAAAGTTGCTCCAGCTCAGTGTGCTTTATATGGAATAGCAACATTTTTCTGACATTAAAAGCTGACCTTGTGTCAAACTCTGCCCTGTAGGGACGCAAGAAAATCGTAACACACACTGAACTTCCTTAGCATTTTAGCATGGAGCATATTTTCTATCAGTAATCATTGAAGCAGAAGATCTTCACGACTGAGGCAATTTTTATTTTTATCCCACTCAGCGTGTAAACTTTGGTAAACTGGATTTTCCAAAAATTAATAACTGCTCGTAACTAAATATGCCCTCGTGGGGATGCAAGCAAATAAGGATACACACGATGAGTATAATATTAGTAGATTTTATTATTAACATAGATACAACATCTTTCTTAGTCAAAGGAATAAACATTTACCGAGGTTAAAGGCCAGTCGAAGATAATAGTGAATAAACTTGATAATCAATATTGTGAGAGGATTGAGAACGATGAATGGGAAGGACAAACATTGATTTCTTAAGAGAGAGGATCAACAAGTGTTTGTTAATATTAAACTTTAAAGCGTATGTACTAAACTGGTCGGAAATTCTTTTTTCCGTCTAATCTTACTATTTCTAACAAACTTATGGATCGTATATTGTTCTATATGTTTATATATGTTTATATATATGTTTATATATTGTTCTATATGTTTATATATGTTTATATATATATGGTTATATATATAGGTTTATATATATATGTTTTTATATATATGTTTATATATATGTTATTATATATATTACATATATGTTAATATATATAATATATATTATATTATAATATATATATATATGTTTATATATATGTTTATATATATGTTTATATGGATCGTATATTGTTCTATATGTTTATATATACTATTTCTAACAAACTTATGGATCGTATATTGTTCTATATAATACTCTTTTTTATGGTTCCAGGTGAATGTTTCTGAGTGGATTCATTATTGGACCGATTTTCGCGAGGCAGCAAAAGCCGGAAACGACTGGCCAACTGCATCTCTCTCCGGCAATGTCGATTACAAGTGGCACTCGGAATTTATCGATCTTATATTTGATGCTATGGATGAAAACGGTAAGATTCAATTCCTTTTACTTTGTCCCTATTTATTGATTTGATATATGTTACCTTTAAAGGAACTGAACATAATAATGGCTGCAAGTTTGTACAAGAAAAAAACCCCTCTAGGTTAGTTATATTACAATTTCACATGTGACCAACAATAAGTCAATCAATCTGTTCAAACTAGTCAACTACAGCATGCTTCCGGTCTTGCTGTACGAGTAGAAACTTTGTCGACTACCTTAGTCGATTAGTAGAAATGGGATTGAGCGTCGTATAGCCGACGCTCTCTGGAACTGATCAGTTCAGCGACTAACAGCTGATCTTTCTGCTAATTTAATAGAAGTCCAATAGCAAAGGATTCGGTTCAGCGCGCCGATCATACAACTGAGACATTGTGGAGGTCGGGTAACCATTTTACTATCTGTCCCAAAGCACGCACTATGTCGAAGGTAAAGACGCTGTAGATGATAGAATGGTTATAAATCGTTGTGAATATCCGGACAGTATGTTAGTGTTTGATCAACCATTTCAACACTAACTCCACATGTCCTGCAATTTTCGCTAGCTATACGATTAATTTCGAACGGCCGTTATTTGAGCAGTTACTGCCGAGATCACTGTTCGATCCACAACTGAAAAAACAAATAGGTCGACCATCTAACTCGATTGACATACGGCCGATGGATATGAACAATGATTGAGTGCCAACCGATTGATGTTAAGTGTCCACTTGGATCCTCTTCACTCGTTGCGACGCGTGTAGGGGAGACATAGGATAAAATTCTTTTAGCAGAGGACAAACGATATTTGACCGTTCGTCGTAATATAAGCCGAATTCACACAGATTGGTGTATGAAAATTACAATAAAACTAAAAAGATTTTTTAAAGCTAATATTATTTGATAGTAAGGGTCGAGCGTACCTAAACAGCAATGGGAATAATTCGTCCTGATTAGTGAACTCGGGTGATAACATCAAATCATTGGTCAAAACTGTTACAGCAAATAAATTGGACGGAATACGAGTTGTTTGTTTTGGCGAACACAACCGAACAAAACCAACTAATTCCTCTCTCTTTTCGCCTCTATTAAAAACAAATAAATCAACAATAAAGTAGAATTATATTTTCATCAATCAAAATCAATTGCCGATAATTGTCACGGCAAACTTATAGAAAAAGAAGACTCATATTGTGTTATTTTCTAAGGGTGTTTCAATTGTTTCGACATTATTCGGAAAATTTAAAAATTTATGTTGTCCAAAAATATTCCAGATTTGCATCTTATCAGACGGTTTGAAAAAAAAATGGTTTGAAAATCTGGAATATTTTTAAACAACACAACGTTTTAAATTGTCCGAATGATGTCGAAACAATTGTAGCACTCTTGAAAAATAGACAGTATGATACTAACATTTTTCCTTGTTATCTTGGTTTGGAAAATTCATATGAATGCCCGATTACAGAAACTAATAATCATGAAGCTTAATATTAGATTCAATTTATTTTGACTTAATTTTTATTGATATTTGATATATGTACATTGCCATTGTTTGATATATTTTAATATATAACATTTTTGGATATATATATATATATATATATATATATATATATATATATATATATATATATATATATATATGTAGCCATCGACATACAGCCCTGTTTCGTTGTATCACAACTCATCAGTGCCGCTAGACTAGCATCTCTCCCAAGCCAAGGATTGAACCTAGAACCGTCGTGTTGACAGTCGGCAGTTCTCTCACTCGACCATGGAATCGACGCCCGTAAATAACTCGTCGGAATGTCTATTTAAATAGACACCCGCAACCACTTTTATAGTGCTCAAATCGCCTGTTCGTAAACAAACAAACAACGAGCTTCGCATTTTCAGCCAATTAAGTAGCGGGTGAGATTATTTACGACAGTGCTCTACCCAAAGAGGGGGGCTTAAAACATATTTGTAGTCATCGACATACAGTCCTGTTTCGTTGTATCACAACTCATCAATGCCGCTAGACTAGCATCTCTCCCAAACCAAGGATTGAACCTAGAACTGCCGTGTTGACAGTCGACAGTTCTTCCACTCGACCATGGAATCGACGCCCGTAAATAACTCGTCGGAATGTCTATTTAAATAGACCCCCGCAACCACTTTTATAGTGCTCAAATCGCCTGTTCGTAAACAAACAAACAACGAGCTTCGCATTTTCAGCCAATTAAGTAGCGGGTGAGATCATTTACGACAGTGCTCTACCCAAAGAGGAGGCTTAAATATATATATATATATATATATATATATATATATATATATATATATATATATATATATATGGTTTTAAATAAAATAGTAGGCGGAAGTTTCTCGAGAGCTCTTTCGGCTATCATCTCTTCAGGAGTAAATCGATAGCAATCTAAATAGTATTGTGACGAAAATAAAGAGTTCTATTGGGGAACTTATTTAATGTGCCAACGTACGGGGGCATTAATTAAATTTATTTACGTTTAAAAACGATTAAAAATGTTGGCACAACGAGGGAGAAAAAAAAAAGCGGGAGAAAAAATTCTAAGTTCCCCAAAGAGAAACAATGCGTTTGATGTTTCCTTTTGCCGGAACAAAGAAGGTTGACGCACCGCGATAGAGACGGCCTCCAAAATCTTTAAATGGTTTTTGGAGTCCGCTCTATGTAGCACCTCGAACCAATCTATTTTATATCTATCGGCACAGCACGGGTTGTCAACCAAATGCTGACCAATAGCAGAGTCCAAGGCTGCAGAAGGAGGGAGACCTCCGAACCCCATCCTCCCTTGTCTGATCTTCGATGGAACATGCTGGTTTATACGAGTCAAAAGGTGCAAGGATGTTCGCCCAACATAACCAGCATCGCACTGGCATTTAAACTGATATACAATATTACTATTTTGGATGTAAGGCAAACTATCCTTGCGGAAAGACGGAAAAGCAGGTCTCGTAGTATATACCACACGCAAGGTCACCGAATTGAAGCAATCGTAAATACTTCTACGAATCTGTTTTGAAATTATATTACTCCCCTCCCCTATCCACGGTAATTTCGAATAAACCGGGCATTTCAAGGGTCCAAACTTTTTAGGGGATTTAAAATCCGCAACCTTTTTGAAAATACAATCATCAATAAGGTCAACAGGATAACCATTATTGATGAATATTTCCCTGATCTTATCGAGTTCGACATCTAATCTGTTAGGCGAACAAATCATGAGGTCTATGTACCAAAGTATTAATTAAGCCGACCTTACGTGATTTAGGTACAAAAGACAACCAGTTCACATATAGGCCAGTAAATGTCGGCTTTCTATAAATTGTAGTGAGAAAGCCCCCCCTTGAGCGTTCGACAAGAACATCCAAGAAAGGAAGCGAATTGTCCTTCTCACTTTCCATAGTGAACTTAAGAGCCCCATGTAAAGAATTCAACCTATTAAAAAATATCGACGCATCACTTTGCGAAGGAAAAATAGCAAAAGTGTCGTCAACATATCTGAAATATGCAGTGGGTTTAGATGTAGAATTAAACATAACGGATTCATAGTACCCGACGAAAATATCCGCTAAAGTTGGGGCCAACGGACTCCCCATTGAAACCCCGTCAACCTGACAGTACATAATATCACAAAAACTAAATTCCACGGATTTCGCACACATTAAAATGAGTTCAATAAGAATCTCTTTAGAAAACCGTGGAGCAGTCAGGCGACCATCATATAAAGCGTCGGCACATATGCGTATAGTCTCATCCAACGGTATGTTGGTGAAAAGACTAGAGACATCAAATGAGCACATGAAAGACGTCTCTGCATTAGAATCCAACCCACGTACACAATCAACGAACCGAAAGGTATCAGGGATACAATGCATGGTGTATAGCTCACGCACAGGTTGCAGAATTTCCACAAGCCACTGAGCCAAAGAATGTTGTGCTGAACCAACCATTGATAAAATAGGTCTCAGTGGAACACCTTGCTTGTGGATTTTGGGGAGACCATACATTCTGGGACGTTGTGACCCAGAGGGCCTGATCCTGTCATAGACATCCTTGCAAAACACCTTCTTTTTAAATAATGCAAGTAAACGTCTCTGCATTTTAGCCTCGTTCTTGCAAGTATTATCCGTCAACTCGACAGAGCCGAGTTTACGGAATTTCGAACTATCATTGAGAATAACTGCCATTTTCTCAACGTAGTCCGATTTATCCAAAATCACCACTCCTGCACCTTTGTCTGGTTTACACATATAAATATCGGTATTAGATTTTAACGCTTTCATCGTCTTAAATTGCGTTACGTTCCAGACAAAGTCGCTATGATCGACAGGAATGTTACTATATCGGTGAGCTAAGGCAACTAAATTGGATTTCATCCCAACAATTTTTTCTGGGGAATTAGGCACATTATGTCTAAGTTGAGAGAACAAAACTTCAAAGGCAGAAAGTGTTCTCTCTTTATTTAAACTCGTGGGGGGAATACAAAAATCTAAGCCCCTAGACGAAACTCTATTTTCAATTTCTGTAAGGACAGTTTTTGAAAAATTGAAAATATGTTTGCTTCCATTAGTGGGTTCACACCCATATCTTCTGCGAACCAGAAGAGCAAGGTGTTTACTATTATCTTTGGAAGCATTTTGCCTAGCAAACTGATTACCGATAGATAAATATTTGCAAAAACGGAAAAAATAAAAGGACAGGAACCCCTTAACTACGGACCAAAGTTGATGACGATTACTAATGTACGTCTCAAGATTCTCCATCAACTTATTCATGTCGTCACGTATAAACGCACGCTCCATAGACAAACTTGGCTTCACTTTAGATGCAGCAATACGTTTACTAATGTAAACTGGGGCTACATCTTGTTCCAGACAAGAACGCAAAAAAGCTAAGGAGAGATTGGTAGATCTAATTCTACTCCTTAATCTTACAATATTATTACACAATTCTATTTGTTGGTGTGTGTACCTCTTCCGTAAATATTTAAATAAATGTTTAGAGGTACGGAATTTATATATGGTTTTAAATAAAATAGTAGGCGGAAGTTTCTCGAGAGCTCTTTCGGCTATCATCTCTTCAGGAGTAAATCGATAGCAATCTAAATAGTATTGTGACGAAAATAAAGAGTTCTATTAGGGAACTTATTTAATGTGCCAACGTACGGGGGCATTAATTAAATTTATTTACGTTTAAAAAACGATTAAAAATGTTGGCACAACGAGGGAGAAAAAAAAAAGCGGGAGAAATAATATAATATAATATATAATAGAATTTTCCGGCAAAAGGAAACATCAAACGCATTGTTTCTCTTTGGGGAACATTGAATTTTTTCTCCCGCTTTTTTTTTCTCCCTCGTTGTGCCAACATTTTTAATCGTTTTTTAAACGTAAATAAATTTAATTAATGCCCCCGTACGTTGGCACATTAAATAAGTTCCCTAATAGAACTCTTTATTTTCGTCACAATACTATTTAGATTGCTATCGATTTACTCCTGAAGAGATGATAGCCGAAAGAGCTCTTGAGAAACTTCCGCCTACTATTTTATTTAAAACCATATATAAATTCTGTACCTCTAAACATTTATTTATATATATATATATATATATATATATATAAGCAGAATCCGTAGAATATATATATATATATATATATATATATATATATACATACATATATATATATATATATATATATATATATATATATATTAGCAGAATCCGTAACCCGGACAGACAAAAATTTCCTTACGTAACCATTAAATCCCATATTATTTATATTAGAAAGACTAATTCACTGATTATAATAAAGTAATATGCTACTCTTGTGAGTATAAGTAAAATCTATGATGACAATGATAACCAGAGTAAGTCATCTTTCGGTAAATTTTAATCTGTTAATATTTTATTCTAGTCAGTGAGAATACCAAATGCATGCTTTATACAAATGTCAAATACATTATTGAGATTATCTAATTAAAATCATTTAAAGAGAAACTATGTAGGTATAATTGACGTCGTTTCTTTCATTTATCAAAAGGTTGTGTTAAATAAAAAAACTTTTTTACAGTGGACGTCGATGGTATTACTACAAGACTTACCAGTTATCCCTATGTCTAAAAACATATATCAACAATTATACTTTACTTTATATTTAAAAACACAAACACGGTAAGATTTATGAGATTTTGCGTTATTTAAACATTCTAATTAAAGAAAATGTTTTGTACTTAGTAATGCTTAGCATTTGCATTCCTTTTTTAACTTTAGTACATCTTTTCTGTATTGCCGACACATTTCCATTTGTCCAATCTACTTCAACGTAATCTTCATCTGAGTGTGGTCATCGTCACTTTTTATTAACTTTGATCACATTTACTCAAACAGTTCAAGTATTTGGTTACATCTACACATAAAATTATCTTTTAATCAATAGCTATTTATGATTCCGACGGCTGTTTTGCCTTACATCTTAGGTCACTTTTTCGGTTGAATGATTAATTGCAAATGACAGTCATATGAGAATGATGGATGAGATATCAGTGTTAAAATTATTTTCATTTTTAAAAAGCATCGAATGATTAGTTTTTGTTCCACTTGTCAGTTAACCCCGAATCAATATATTTTGACTTACAGCGTATATGTAATTCATTTGTGCACGATTAATTGAACATACGATGCCATTTTACTTGTTTTAAGACAAATTTCGTGTTTATATAGTTTCATATAGAAATAGTTTGAATGTCTACTGGGGAGAGTTTGAATACATCACCGAGATGTTATATTACCGTATATAACATCTCTGTTATATAGTCGGGTCTATATAATTGAAGTATATTACAGTTTGTCTAATGTGTTTGTTACATCTATATTGGATATATGTAACGTGTATATAACAGGGCAATGACATATGGGATAGTTTCTTCACATTATGACAAACAACATTGTCGGTGGGGACACCAGTAAAAGCTACATACTCTTTCAAACAACACGTACCGTTTCAAACAACACAACACAGAGAGAGAGAGAGAGAGAGAGAGAGAGAGAGAGAGAGTTTAAAGGCCTATTCTAGAGAGTTTGAATGCTTAGCGGAGAGATTTTGAATGCACGTTTGAGAGAGAAAAATGGAAATTGAGAAAAATGGCAAGAGAGAGAGAGAGAGAGAGAGAGAGAGAGAGAGAGAGAGAGAGAGAGAGAGAGAGTGTGTTTTAATGTCTGCAGCAAGAAAGTTTGAATGCTTTCTGGAGAGAGTTCGCATGCCTAGCTAAGAGAGATTGAATGCATGCGAGAGCTGTAGAAGTGGACGGATAGATAGAACTGGAAAGAGAGAGAGAGAGAGAGAGAGAGAGAGAGAGAGAAAGAGAGAGAGAGAGGGAGGGAGGGAGGGAGGGAGGGAGAGAGAGAGAGTTTGAAGGCATATTGAGGAGAGTTTTCATACCTACTAGAGAAAGTTTGAATACTTAAAGGAGAGAGAATGCTTGACTGCCTGGAGAGAATTTGAACGCATATCTACCGGACACCATCCGAGAGTTTCGTCGGTCTTAAAAGGCGTTTGTCTTATTGGCATGAGGATAAATCAATCTACTAGCAAACCGTGACCAAATACCCAAAGAGAAATAAGCAGTATCTGAAGCGTAAATAAGACCTCTCATCATGGCTATGTATTGGCCCATACAAATAAATTCTGCACTTCCTATTAATATGAACTAAAAAAAAACAGCATTAAGCTGGATACTACTCCACATCAGATGGATTTTGGAGCTGAAATCCGGCCAAACCAAGAAAAAGACTACATAAAAGATAAGCTATGACATAGCTACATGTTTAATTAAGTAGATGGAAAGTTATATTCTCCTCTGATTTTCGTAATCCTTTAGAAACTGACAATCTTCAAGGAACAATTAGATGTCTAATAATCTCATAAGAATTTAACCTCAGGAGGACCCCTTGACTTCTGAGAGGTAAAAAAGTAAATATTGGATTTTCATTTTTGGTGTATCATAGAAGATTATGGCTTTCATCAGGCCATCTACGTGACCATTTAATTATATAAAACTTCAACATTTCAACATATTGCTTTTCTATACGATTAACATACTAAAAAGGATTTTTTTTACCAATGAATTTGGTTTAATATATCTTTAAGATCAGGCAAAAAACTAGTGTTTTCAATGATTGATATATAATTACATAACTACATTACATCAGACAGTTCCTGTCAGAAGTGAAACCCGTTATCTGGAAGTCGGAAAGGACCAAATTAGAATTAATAGAGAAAAAAAAACGTCTATTTAGTTTACGAGATGTGATTCCACTGAAAATCCTATGCTTATCAAAACATGTTTAATTGCATATAAAGCAATTATAGTATATTTATTTATACTCAAACCTGAAGACTGCTTCATCAATGAACTTGCAGCAGAAATACATATACACACGTGTAGTCAATAATATCTGTATAAATAAACATATTAGAGAAAGACAGAGAGAGAAACTTTAATAGGATTATCTATAATTCATCAATTATCAAGGAAACAGTGAACATATACACGGAATTTAATCTAAAAGAAAGAAAACCAAATAAATACATCATACACTTCCAAAGCAATTGAATTAAATTTCCATATACAGTAAAAATAAGATAACTATATGAATACATGAAATAACGCGTGGTGTACGTTAATTGCCTAGTTTAAATGTATTGCTAATAGGAAATACGGTTTTCGAGTTTTCTACAAATGCATGTATATTAAGTAGAACCTCGTGGCACCAACACAGGAAGATATCGCGTAAAACAACCAAATTATAAGCATTGAAGAGATGAATTAAGGGGAAAAGTTAGATTAAGACAGGTAATTCTAGTAACTTTACTTACTTAAACAGCAAATGCATATATGAAATTATTATTTTTGGTTTAGTCTTCGTTCATTTATGTTGCATAGCGTTTCGACTCTTCAGTGTTGTATGAAGGTTTACTTAATAAGATTTAACGTTTGGGTAGGCGGGTTTTCTGCTCTACTTAACGAAACACGTCAGCTGTCGATTCTGCATTCGATTGTATGTGGCTTGATTTTATTTACTCACAAGTAATTAACAATATTATTGGTCCCCTGACAAAGGGAGGTTAGACCTGTAAATTTACCCTTGTCCGTTCGTCCATTCGTAGGCTCGTCTGTCCGCACTATTCTCAATCATTACGCCTTGGAATTTTTTTTGAAATTTTGCACAAACATATAACATGAGTACATAAGTAACGAAACAGATTTTCGGGGAAAGCTCCGGTTGCCCCACCCACCTAGAAGTGCCTTTCGGGTTGAAATGACAAAAATTGACACTTTTGTGCTTATTAAAAAAATTGATGCCTTGGATTTTTATAAAACTTTCTGAAAAGTCGTAACTAACTGATTTCTATATAATTTTGTTTGTCTATCCTTCGCGATAACTTTTGGGTGTGCCTTAGGGGCTCTTTTAGGGGTAATAAAAACACTCCACTTTTGGGACTATTTTACCATATTTGTCCAAAATTTTCTGTGTATGTTTATTTAGCAGTTTTGTATAGTATTGAACTCAAATTTAAATATGTTAAGGCCTTGGGGACTTTTGGGGCTTAATGTGGGGTGGGGGCGAATAATAGACTTAGTCGTTTCTTTTTTTGTATGGTGCAGAACTCAAATTTACATATGTTAAGGAACTACACCATTTGTTTAGATTTGAGTCCCCTGGTGACTTTTGGGGCTAAATGAGGGGGGCGAATGCGGAACTTGGTCATTTTCTTATGCCTCGTTCACTGTGCACTCACGGGGGACTATGCATGCTTCACTTGTTATAATTTGAATATAGGGTTATGAAAGAGAGAGAGAGAGAGAGAGAGAGAGAGAGAGAGAGAGAGAGAGAGAGAGAGCAATTTTTTATGAACTATATTTTACACATTACTCCCATTCCACCTCATAAGTAATTCCTGTTTCAATTCGGTTCAGCGCATTTCATCCTACTCTTCAATCGCTCGATTCATTCCTTTCTGTATTATTGATTCCATTCTTAGGCATCACCATTTAAAACCTTTCACTTATTTAAGATTTCTAGCGTCTTTACAGTGTGTATTATTATATTGATTTCAAAACATTCTAAAAAATATAACATAAGCCCATAAATATTTACCGCACGTAATGAGTTTATTTGGATCTTAATTCAATTAATTATTTTTTTTTCGAACCCTATGGACTTAGGCGATCATGTATTGTCTGTGTAAAATGAAAACAAGAAAAAGAGAAAGAGAAAAAACGCTACGTATTTGGAGTTTTATAATCTAATAATAACAAATTCCTAATACTAATAATCACTACGTTGTTGTCCCGATGACTACCGTACACTCATTAACCCTTATTCTCGAGTTATCTTCGGGAATTGATAAATGATAAATTCCTTGCACACACACAAAAAAAAAGATGTTCGCGTCGGGATCCGTCTGTGTTTGGCCGGAACAAACTCTGATAAAAGTTCTAAGCGATAATAGAGAATCGATATCTTAATGAACATCCACTTTTCTTGCTTCTCGCAAAATTTGCACTTCAGTTTAAATCGGTTTTACATTATTTTATCGATGTAGTCAATGCATGTTTCGCCCAACATCAACATTAGATCAGCGAATAGAAGACGTTGGAAGAAAGAAAACATTCGACTCTTGATCAAGAACAATAACTCCAACTACCGAAACAAAACAAAACAAAAACGGCATCGTGATTTTTTATATTTACAAAAAAAAAAAAAAACTTATATAAATATATATTTCTGATGGTCCGAGTTCATACTCCATCAATTCTTGAATAACATTTTTTTCTTTAAATACTGGTTTAATATGTTACATATGTAAAAACCCACTTTATATCTGTTGTTTTAATGGCGTTGTCAAAGGTATACACAATGTGAAAACTTTATTCAACTTTAGTTAATTCTGTTCGTATGAATATCGCATGAATAAGACAGGAAAATACCGCTGAGTTTACCCATGATTTATTTAAGGAAATAGAAACATCTTTATATTTTCTTCTTTGATTTTCATATATTATTCGTTCATAATTTAAACCACAAATATTCTAATAATTATCCGCTAAACGTTCATAAATAGTAAGTAATGATTCAATTTAAGACAAGAATTTTGTTGTTCTTTTGACAATATATTTTTGTATTATTTTTGATGGATGACGTTAATCTCAATGGACGTCTATTTTTCTCATTTTCTGTTAATTTGTCATTCCGTGAATCATCTATTCATCTACGATGTTATTCCGTGAATCATCTATTCATCTACGATGTTATTCCGTGAATCATCTATTCATCTACGATGTTATTCCGTGAATCATCTATTCATCTACGATGTTATTTGGAAAGGACCAGTCTTTTATTCTCGTTATCTGTTATTTATTGTTATTGTTTATTGTTAGATTATTTGTAATAATCGTTCTAATGTTCTCATCTTGAGCGTTATTTGTGCAATATTTCGATCTATGTAACCCTGGCCTTCTTCAAGTAAATAAGCCTGCATCTTTGGTAAGCAAAAAGGGGTTCACTCTATACTTCTAGGTTTTAGTTGAAAGTAAATTTGTAAAAAAATTATAAAGTCAATAAAAATATCAAGCCAAACACTAGGGGATATTATTGAAAATATAAAGGACATGAAACATGAAGGCTATATCAGAATGAGTGGATTCTGCAATTAATGACTTAGAAATGATGTAACACAAAATATGAGCAGGTTATACTGTACAATCTCGGAAAATTCAAAATATTTCTATAGCCTCACTATAATTCTTTGCTATTGGTTCAAATTATTAGAACACTCGATTTTTAAATATTCTCAACTACACAAACACCAAGAAAAATCAAAATATAAACATCGTTAATCCTACAAAATAAGGAAATGAATAAACATGATTAAAGATACATAGACTTTACAGTCATAAAAATCGTCGCTCACCTTCTTACATATTTTTTACAATTTTGAACACCAATAAATTTATTATAACTCTTGTTATACTGAACGAAAATTGAAACATTTTTTATACAATATAGCTTAGAAGGTGATCTGTAATCTGTAATAATTGTTTGAAATTTGGCTGAAAAACGAGTGAACGGTGAAGCTTTAAAGCAGTTCTAAATGAATAAAATTCCCACTTTACCATATATATTCCAACACTATCGTGTTTGAATATATATATATATATATATATATATATATTTATATATATACATATATAATTTAATCCATCTACAAACATATAAAAAGCAAATGAATAGGGAATAAAATATATATTGCTTATAAAATATGAACATATTATTTCAGTCAATCTAAGCTCACAAATCATGCACGTCCGTAATATTAAAAAATGTTTGAACTTTAAACCTTTTTCACATATTGGAAAAACAGACATGAATAGTCAACTATTAAAACAAACGAGAAAACCTCTTTCCCCTGAAAATAATTTTAATTCAATAGAAACGAATACATTTTACTTTGACAGTTATTTGACATTTGTGTATCTCTATAATATCATTATCGGCATAATCACGTTTACACACGGATTCTCACTAGATCATCGAAGTTAAGCAATGTTTAGCCACTGCAGATTGATGACCAATTGGGACCAAACATTGTATGAAGGATGACACCGACACTTCAGGTAGCCATTGCATACCACATGGCCTCCAGCTGTCTCGACCCTCTCCCGCAGCTGGCTCAGACGGGTTGGAACGAGAGTTAGGTAGGCTCTGCGCAAATAAACTTCACGTTAAACAAACTCCAAGCATCATCCCTGTCATCCCCAAGATAATCAGACAGTCTTCTCCGTTCTGTCAGACAAACTTTCATAATATGCTTAACCCGGAAAATGATTGAGTAATATTAAAGTTTCTCCCTCCCCGTTCAGTGGTCAACACTGATATATATTTCTACTAATTGTCTATATTTCTCGTAACCATTCTTATTACAAAATTCAATTTAAATTAGAATAAATTGTTATCTATATAAAACATATAATGTATGCTCTCGGGAAATATACCCTCGTATTTACTTCCTAACAAGAGTGAATCATTTCACTTTGATTTGATTTGTAAATTTGATAAAATTGCGCTTATTTACAGATATCTAAAATTACACTCATTAAATTTTTCTGAAAACCCAATAAATTTATGATGAATGTATATTTATGTGATTAAAATATTGATAATCAAATGAAGGATTTAGTTTGCCCCTGTACAGTATAATCATGTTGACCAGCGGTTGTTGTTACATCACCGAAGTTAAGCAACGTTGATCCTGGTGAGTGATCAGTTGAGATTACCAGGCGCTGTATGTAGGTGGAACTTGACACCTACCTTTAAGAACTACAAAAGCCCAACTTCTTTATCTCGCCTGACCGGGTTACAAATGCGACTGGGGACCGTTTGTGAATTTAATATCCTATGTCATGTCCTCCTTCAGAGGTAGTCGCTTCAACCCGCCCCGAGTGAACATCAGAATATATTTCAAAACGAACAAACAACTGCACCAATGTTTCTTTAGATGATGCAAAGTTAGTGATTGGATCAGGGCGACCCATAAATCTCTAAAGAACAAGAGTGGGTGAACAAGGAAACACTTAAAACAATTTTAGCTAAATAATCGGATAAAAGTACATTTTGAAACGTGTTATCTATGTCGTATGCGTTTATACAGCGGAATCATGTTGAAACACCGATTCTCAGTAGATCATCAAATTAAGATTGTTGAACCGGTGTAACAAAGCGCGGATTCCCGTATGAAAATGCACACGGAAGTCGAAATAATGTCATTGTTAGGAAAAAAACTGTAAAAAGGAGAGAGAGAGAGAAAGAAAGAGAGAGAGAGAGAGAGACAGAGAGCACGTAAGAGAAAGATAAGTCACGCGTGTCGGGAGTGTTAGAGACGCGCCTCCATGGGATTAATGGACTATCTCATGACTTTACTTCCTCTGGTGACGTCACTTCCGGTATAGTGTACACTTGCGCGTGTGTCAGAGATTGGCACGCGGCCAAGGAGGTCGTGTGCAAACGCCCCACAGTTGAGGAATGGTATTGCTCAACCTGCTTTTGCCTGTAATATATGTGAATACATGTTTTTCATTACCATTTAACCCGATAGCAGGGAGAATGTGGAAATAAACGTAAAAAAAGTGAGTTCGATTTTTTTTTGTCTTGGTCGTCTTTGAGACTTAGATTGCTACAACGTGTTGATCTTGTGTGCAATCGTACTAAAATGAGTGACCGATGAAGAATACTTGGTGTAGTATGTGTTTCCTACTTATTTTGTGGTTGTTTTCAGTCGTCTCAGACAACTGGAATCAAGCAGTGGGGACTAGGGGAGGTGTGGTTGAGATTTTGCAACTTTTGTTTCACAATTTAACGTGTGTTATCCATCACCATTCTACGATGACCAGATGGTGCCCGTCGTTTCTACGATCGAATATCCATGCGGTTATAAATAATATTTTGAATTAAAAAATGTAACTTATCGCAAATATTTAAAGATCTATCCAACATAAAAAAAACTGTGATCAATGTTTATATTATGAAAATATTTGTGATTAGAAGGGTCGATATATAAATTGTTGTCCTTTGTTTTGAATTGCTTCCTAACAGCCAAGTATCTTTGTGCACAAAAAAAAAAAAAACAAAAAAACTTTAGATTAATAATCGGATAAAAATACACACTTATGGTAAAAATAGGAGTTGTTTTTTGGCATCGATTTAAAAAAGAAATGTTTGTGATTTGTAAAGAAACTTTTAAAAATACTCACACACAATATCATTATAAGCTTCTTGTAGAACTTGTCCGGACGGAAGTATTTATTTCAAATGTGATTTGTATCTGGCGAAATGACAGTTCTAAATTCGGTTCAGAGAGACTATTTTGATTTTGGTAAAAACATTCCCATCGTTTCAATGTTCGTTTATATTTATTAAATGTATATTCTTAGGATACGTCCATTTATTCTATGCGTTTAGTGATGAAGAATTTTTTTAAAACATAATGTGACAGACCGACCAACTGACACGCAAAACGTAATGCAAAGGTACGCCCAAACATGTAAAATTCGATTCAAAACTTTAAAAAATTAAAAATTAAAACTTCAAAAAATTTAAAATTAACCCTTGTAGACCAATGGAAAAATTCTAAATTTAAGCCTAATAGACTGACGAAAATTAAATTTCAAACATAACCATTGTAAATCAAAAAACATTTTCCAGACTTAAGTGTGGCTGATGTACGAAACTGAGATGTTAAAATTTAGTTCAAGTAACGTCATGTTTGTGAATTTTAAAGATGAGGATTGGTAATATTTATTATTTTGATTATTCCGACTACTGTTCAATGTTTCGGCTGATGTAATCTCCGATCAAACTTCTTCAGCTATATCATTTCGAACGCGAGAATCTTTCTGTCGAACTCGGGAATGTGCACGGAATTTCGAATGAAACCCTTTATTTAATCAACGGAGATAAGTAGGGCTATGACAGTATCATATTCTTTTAACTGTTTTAACTCTTGAGTGTATACCCATTAATATATGTTTTTATATAGAAGGATGTGGTTGTTGGTTGATTAAGTGTGTCTGTGTTGGATATATACCCGAGAGTCAAAAATAAAAATGAAAAGAATATTCTGTTGTCACAGCCCTAGTTATAAGCGACGATTTTCTGGAATTTAGAATATTCGATCATCAGTCGGGCGATACGAATAATACAATTGCAAATTGCTGGAGGAACGAGTACGAGTCTTGGATTAAAGAAAGGTTCGTTCTAAATTCCGTAAGGATTCCCGAGACAGAAATATTTCCAAGTATGACAAGGTACACCGAAAGAAGGAAGTTAAATCGAACAAGACGTTTTACGAATAGCACCCAAGATAAGCGTAGTAGCTCGAAAGGCGCACATAATACAAACGAACATGTTATTTCAAACTTTTCAAAAGACAGGCGAAACTATTTCAAACTCAATCCTGGCACACTTAAATATTATCCCAGACTTACGCATGTGTACGGCATAATCAGGTTGACACACCAGTTCCCGTCAGATCACCGAAGTTAAGCAACGTTGAGCCTGGTCATTACTAAAATGGGTGACCAATTTGGGAAGTCCAGGTGTCGTATGTAGGAGGACGTCGGCACCTCCCTGCAAAAAGTTGCAAAAACCTAACGTCGTCATCTCTCCTAACAAGGATATACATGCGACTGGGCCCGCTTGTGAATTTCATGCTCCCATGAAACTTCCTCCTTCGGAGGAAGCCGGTTAAACCCTGAATAGGGTTGGTGCTGACTGCACTGCACACAGGCTTACGCGTGATAGATTGAAGAAATTATATTGCAAACTTAACTCTTTTATGACTATTGAACATAACCTTGGTAGACCCACGAGCATTTTAATTGCGAATAAAGCTTCCCATACTTAGCATAATATGGTTTTAGATATACGGACAGAGATTCTTGTAGGAATGAATAGCCACATCTAAAAAGGATAAATATTTTGTCTGCTTTCGTATATAAATCGATGGGAAAGGTACAACAGCAATCTAGTCCAAATTGGGTATCCAAGTCGAATATGTAAACCAGCAGATGTTTCAGTCATGTATAAACATTCTCGTTCTACCACAAATTAGTCATTTAACACATTATTGCATTGTTACGAATAATTTAGCGGAAATGTTTTGTAAATTTACATAATCAATGCTTAAACGATTATATGATTTGATCTCAGCTTCTCATATCCCCATTTACGAAGCTTGGTGACGTATTCTTTGGGTTTATTTATGCGACTAGAAATAAACATGATTTAAACAATACCCGCATCAGATTTGGAAACAATGTAGTGTCTCCAATCCAAAAAATTGGATCAGTTCTAAGACCATATTCGATATTTATACCAAGTTTATCGAGAATTGGTCAAGTGAAGTTGATACTAGGCTATGAATAAACAAATAAACACCGACGAAAATATAACCTCTGCACTAGCAGAAGTTATATTTTGTTAAATATTAGACCATACATTTAAAAGGTTTATTTAAAAAGTTATATAGTGCCCTTAACAACCACAAGTCTGATAAATTTATTACGTTAAAGATTAAACAGTCATTGTCTTCGTTAGCATGTATGAACATCAACCTATCAACCGGCTGCTTATTCGTTTAACCGAGACAGTAAACAGCTAGTAATGCAATATATATATATATATATATATATATATATATATATATATATATATATATATATATATATATATATATATATATATATATATATATTAGTCCTCGTGCGAAAGAGCAGGACAAAATGTTTTAAATAATATTAAGAGAATAACAATAACAAAGACTTTCGCTGGCGAGGACTACTATTGACCATAACCAGTTATACATTCCTTTTGAAATTTTCCTCTCTATTTTTCTCGTTATGTACTGAATATTTGTTCATGGAACCTATATGAAATATGGTCCTTATTAAATTTTAAAGATTTTCTATTCTGAAAGAAGTTTTAAAAAATTAATCTAAAAAAGTTATTTTAAAGTTTTTGTTAAAAAAATCAGATTTTCCCATTATTCAGACCTGTATTACAAAGAGTGGGTTGCAAAAATTAGTTGTGGTGTGAGGATAAATACAAACTGAAATAGAGAGAAGGAAATTTTTAAAATACAATCTTAAAAAGATAAGATACAAGTTAGAAAAGCATTTCATCCAAGGCATGAGAATTGTTAAACAAAATCTTTTACTATAGGCGTTAAAAACAAAGGTACAAGATTCAATTTGAAATTTATTTATCTTCAAAGTGCACTTTTATAAATTTTACAAAGTAAGGTATACAAATTTAATTTAAATTGAATCAAAAAATTACCTTGGATATATTTTATTTACATTTTGTTGCAATTTAAAAACATTATTTTCATCTAGCAATTAATGATATAGATATAAAATGTTCAATGATTTTTTTAAAAAGTGCAACAGAATGTACATTACATAAAATAAATCCAAGGTAATTTTTTTATTCAATTTAAATAAAATTTTTATACCTTACTTTGTAAAATGTATAAAAGTGCACTTTGAAGATAAATAAATTGAATCTTGTACCTTTATTTTTAAAGCCGAAAGTAACAACATTTTGTTACACAATTTTCATGCCTTGGGTGAAATGCTTTTCTAACTTGCATATATATATATATATATATATATATATATATATATATATATACACTTGTGCCCGATATTATTCATACCCCTCGGATCTTTGAGATTTCTATAAGAATATTGCTCAAACCAGAAGGTAGACAATATTAAAGGGATTTCAAACAATAAATCAAGCATAAGCATTTAATTTAAACTCAACAAATAAATAAATTATGCAAGTTTGAAACATTATACAAAGAAAAACAATAATGGCACTAGTTCAAAATTATTCATACCTCTCTTACTAATAGTCAATAGCATGCCCTTTATTCTTAATAACTGCCTGTAACCGTTTGGGATATTTATCAACAAGGTTTTTACAAGCATCAACACTGATTTTTGACTATTCTTCAATGCAGTAGTTCTCCAAATCCCTCAAATTTCTAGGTTTCCGCTTTTTAACCTCAGTTTTCAATATGTGCCAGAGGTTTTCGATAGGGTTCAGGTCGGGACTCTGGCTAGGCCATTCCAAAACATTAATTTGATTATCCTCAAACCATTTCTTGACTATTTTGGCAGTATGTTTTGGATCATTATCCTGTTGAAGGACCCAGTTTGGTCCTAAATGGAGCTTCTCCACATCCTGTCTAATGTTTTTCTGGAGTATCTCCAAATATTGCTCCTTCTTCATGGTTCCATCTATCTTGACCAAACTACCTGGACCACTAGCCGAAAAGGAGCCCCAAAACATTAGGCTACCACCACCATGTTTCACCGTGGGTATGGTGTTCTTTGGGTTGTAAGCTTCTCCTTTCTTCCTTCAAACGTAAGAAGCATCCATTTTGTTACACAATTTTCATGCCTTGGGTGAAATGCTTTTCTAACTTGCATATATATATATATATATATATATATATATATATATATATATATATATATATATATATATATATATATATATATATATATCCATCTATCTATCTGTCTATCTATCTATCTATCTATCTATCTATCTATCTATATATATATATATATATATATATATATGTATTTTCTTTTGCCGGACATTAATGTATCATCAGACAAATCTGCTCGTGTAGAACGAACCCAGAAAAGTGAAAAGACAGTGAGGGTGAAAAAGGAATAAAATATAAACTTGTGTTTCAAATCAGAAAAATGTTTTAATTCTTTAAACTTAGATAAAAATAATTTTCAAATATTTTCGAGCGTTTGCACAAAGAAATGTAACAAGACAAAACAGTTTCTTATAAAAATATTCGTGGATAAATGAATAAAAATATTCGTTAAAAAATCCATAAAAATATTCGTTGAAAAATCAATAAAAATATTCGTTGAAAAGCAATAAAAATATAATACGAGAAAAAGTAAGTTCTTTCAATGTTTTGACAAACAAATAAGAAACTATAAATAGAAAATTATTATTTTTCTGCACTTTTCAGATGAGCATTGATTATTCGTATTATTTGAGTTCTTCCGACTGCAATTCTCATTCTAAGTGTATTGTCCGCAAGGACCCGTAACATAGTTGATAAAGTACTTGGAAAAATTTGGTTGTAAGTTATAGTCTTCTTAAGGTTGAACGTTCAATCCTAAGCGTGGACGACACTCAAATTATAATTGTGGATTACTTAAGACTTTTACCCACTAAATACTGACAGAACGAGATCAATAAATTAAACGGTTCCGCTTAAAATTTCTTGAGGACTCCCGAGTTTAACAAAAGTTTGAAAAGAGATATCTGAACAAAGACAAAGGTTACGTCGACTTAAACGTTGCGAAAATAGCATTTCAAATGAAAACAATAGTACGAAGAATCCAAGTGATAAGAATAAATAGCCAAGTATTATAGTAAGTAGTAATATATATATATATATATATATATATATATATATATATATATATATATATAGTCATCCACATACAGTACTGTTTCGCAGCTCATCAGTGCGGCTAGACAGGCAACTACCTCAAGTCAGGATTGAAACCCGACCGTTTGTACGGCAGTCAAGGTTCCTAACCATTACGCTATTGGCGGCTGCTTGAACGACTAGTGAGTTTAACGATGTTTTGATATCGTCTGAAATACCTCCGCTCGATTTGTTTACACAAAGAGCGTCGCTTATATGCTAATGGTAATTCGTGTTTCACTTCTCAATATGCTCAACTCAAGGTGAGGAGCATTATAGTCATCCACATACAGTACTGTTTCGCTGTTTCACAGCTCATCAGTGCGGCTAGACAGGCAACTACCTCAAGCCAGGATTGAAACCCGACCGTTTGTACGGCAGTCAAGGCTCCTAACCATTACGCTATATATTATTTAATTGGAATTCATCATTGAGATGAGTATTATTTATTAATTTTATTTATTGCGGACTATTATCCTCATTTCTTAGCTGTTGTTTCACGACGTTTCGGCCAACTATTCCTCTGACCTTCGTCAGGTGGTAACCGCAACGGGATAGGAACTCCGAGTCTTCTAACTAACTAATCACTCACCTGGTACTGACCAGGATTGAAACCACTATCTTCAGACAATTTTTACCTGGAACCGTAAAGATTCAACCTCTCTATCCATTGCGTCGAGGAATAGTTGGTCGAAACGTCGTGAAACAACAACTAAAATATGAGGATAAATAAAATTACAATATTTATTAAACACATTCAATATTTATTAAACACATTCAATATTTATTAAACATATTCAATATTTATTAAACACATTCAATATTTATTAAACACATTCAATAATTTTACAGAACAAAAGTTTGGAATTTGCTACTTTAAAGACTTAAAATCTATCGGCACCAACAAGCAACGCTTGCTTTCTTACAACAACCAAACGTTGATATTTTTATGTGCAGTATAAAAATAATATTCTCAAAGTAAAACTTATTTTTCTGTGACAACATCAAGGCTGCAATTGCTTCGAAATTGTTGTAAATCCTTTCACATGCTTTTTATTAGAAAAAATAATTAATTCACGCAGAGACAACGATTTGACATCTGAATCTAAAATTATTTTTTAACCAAAGAAACGCATTCATTTTCAAATTTTTATTGTTTATGCGACTTGCTTAAATTCTGCTTAATAAGACATGTAGCTATAGAGAAATAATCGACATGCCCAGAGAATCAACGTGCTACATTCTTTTCCCAGAAGCTGGAAGTCTTGTAGTCACTGTTGTTATACACTGCATGCAAAATGGATGAAATTAGGTGTCCAAGTATTCGATGACAATTTCAGAGCAAGAGGCATCCGTGGTTATTTTTTCACAAGATATTTCGTACACAAATCAAATACAAAACAATAGAAACACAAAATATTGAAAAAACTAAACCAGAAATAATGCGGATAAATGAAAAATATGTAAAAAAACATGGAGTCATATATTGGTGCGAAACATTTCGACACATTCTTAATGAAAAAAACTGTACAGTACAATGCTATTGGGAGTAGAATTCTCCCATAAAAATTCGTAAGGGTTACCGTATTTGTTTAGAATCACACCATTTTTAAAGGAAGCCCAACAATATTTTTTTTAAATAGATCCATGTATTTTTAGGGGACAAAGATTACCAAAAATCGTAAAACTCATTAAAAACGAGCCATTCCGATGGCATAAATAATTGTTTTTATTAAGATGACAAGTTATTGTTTAAAAGTATTTCTTGTTGAGATTATTCAATTATCTTACATGTAACTATAATTCTTCTTCAACTGAATGTATATGAAACCATGAGTTCATAGAATTGAACTACATAATGAACATCAAAGTAAACACACAATAAACCAATTGCATTTAAATAAAAAAAATAACGTAAATTAGGGCATAACTATGATAAATATACAGACGGGATATTAACGTATACGTATTCGAATGTCTCTATTAAATGCTTTGTTTCACTTTAGTAATTTATCAATATATCTGTATTAATCAAAAACAGAATAACTGATTTTTGGAGTTTCCCTCTTCTTCTCAAAAATGATGTCTAATTATTCCTAAAGTATATTTTAACAGTCGTGGTATTGTGACAAGCTTCTAAGCCAGAATAGAATATATAATGTAAAGCAAGAGTTTCGCAAACAACTGTACTTTTGTCAGGATATTGTTCAGTTGCGGCGGGAAATAACATCGAGCGAAATACTGTATTATCACAGAGGATGTACTAACGATGTCTTCCATGCATGAGGTTAAAGTAGCTTTGTACTAACTTACAGACGGTAAATGAAACTACACTATGATCCCCTTACGTGGCTTGTACATTTTACTAGGTTTTGCAAATTATTTTGATTTAATTTGACCAGAAATAGGCCGATTTCATTTCGGAGTTTTTCTTCTCTGATAATAGTCGCCCTATCAATTCCTGGGAGTTAAACACAAACATTGCGGATTAGAACCAACGTATTTCATTAGGAATAAAAACAATATTTGGTGTAAACAGCATATTGAATTTTAAAATTACTTTCTCAGATTACATTTTTATTTTCCTACGACCACATATCTATGTCTACCATTTTCATTTCTTGGCGAAGTAATGTTTCTCGAGTCATTTTCCGACCATTTGTCGAAGATTATAACTTATGTTTGTCTCACCAGGCTGGAAGTAATGCTCTTCATTTCCTTTCCCCAGCAGAGGTCTATGATTACTTTCCTCTTCATCAACGTTGGCGAGATGTAGATATCCCGCAAGACACATAAGTAATTGCGCTACATTAGAATATAACACTGTCTATTACGTTTATCCATTTATGTCAAGTGTCATTGTGGGTTAATCTAGTATGAATTTTGGGAGTCTAAAACCTATTTTTGTTTTTCGTGGTACATTTTTGCTATGTATCACTATACATAACTGTTCATTATTATTACTTATTATTTATTATTTATTATTGTTACTTATTATTTATTATTATTACTTATTACTATACATATATATATATTTACTGTTTATTACGATATATATTATTTATATATATATATTTATATATATAAATATTTATATCCAATTTTAGTAATTCAATGAATTTAAAATTTATGACGTGAAATGTTTAAATTTCAAATGAAAAGATCTTTATTATTCTTTGTAAGACGAAGAATCCATTTGAAATATTATAACTCCTTATCCTATAGGATTTCGATGTCTCCCATTTCTTCAGAGGAGAAAATATTACCAAGTAGTTATAATGGTTTACACCTTATTTGCTAAAGTCAGTGAGACATGGAAAATCACAATTAAAAGTTGTTTAAGTATTTAAATGTCATAGAGTAAGGGAAGTTAATGAAAAGGATATAAAAATTCACATCCAAATTGCATGGTAAAATCCGAAGTGAATGTCTTTGATAACAGTGTGGTAAAATGATCCAAACTGTATTTTGAGTAATCCACATCACAATGTAATGGTCCGAAGTAGACATTTTCCTGCACCAATTTTCTTTGTTTATATAATGAGTCCGGTAATTTCTTTTTATAGATCCGGTGGATGTTTGTATTTGCAGTCGATAAAAAATCCAGTTTTTTATGTTAGGGAAATCCATTTATTTTGGTTATTGCCTTATGCTTCGGGTAGATTAACAGTGGGAAATTAGGGGTATCCATATGGGATCCTTTAAATAAGAGTGGAGTATCTGCTTAAATTCGATCTTAGGATGCCATAGTTCTAGGCATTACCCCCCCCCCCTTCGAGAATGGGATGGACTGTTGAATTAAAGCCGGGCGCCTGAGGTATCGTCGCTGAAGAATGACGATGGGTCCGTTCACGGCAAATTTTGCACCCACACGTGGGAAACGATCCCTATAAATAAATGTTATCCTTTTTTCCCCTCCTTTCATTTTAAACTTAAAAAAAGAAGATATGTTGGTTGGATTCTGAGTACGCCAATCTTAATTATACAACGAAAAGAAGGCAATAATGATCAAATCGTAGGAATTTAACTGTTTGCTATTTTATTTATTTTTAATTTTTTTTGTATATTTTGTTATTCCGTGTTTGTATTTTAGTTAATAATTGTGATATTTGAAAAACCAAGGAAATTTCAGAATGGACCCCCCCCCGAACAACGGTTGGGTAACATTTTACCTCGATAAGGCCATCATTCGCCCTTTTATGGAGTATTGTTGTCATATTTGGGCTGGTGCATTTGCCACTAGTCTCTCGCTCCTAGACAAGATTAAAAAAAGAGTCGCCAATCTGATAGGTCCTGAACTGTCAGCTAAACTTCAGCCTCTGTCACATCGACGAAATTTTGCATCCCTCTGCCTGTTCTACAAGTACTTTAACGGTGAATGCTCTGACGAACTGCAAGCACTTGTGCCCCCTCGACGTAAATACCCCCGACAAACCCGACAAGCGGCTAGATCCCACCACTTCACAATAAAGATCCCTAGATGCAAGAGAGCTTTCTACTCCAGTAGTTTCTTCCCCAGAACAGCTAGACTTTGGAATTCCCTTCCGGGTCCCTGCTTCCCCGACTGTACTGACATACAGATGTTCAAGTGCAACGTCAACCGACATCATGCTGCCCAACTTCCTACACAGTACCCCTGATGCTTATGTGCCTGATAGTAGCCCCCTACAACAAAGTGGCAATGTGCCTTGTTTGGGGTGAAAATGTAACAAAAAAAAATATGAACGTGGAAATTGCGTGCTGTTTTTATTCTGAAGTATATATATATATATATATATATATATATATATATATACATATATATATATATATTTAAGCTTTACCTTTAACTTTTCATGCCCGCATTTTTCTTTTGTGCGTATATATATATATATATATATATATATATATATATATATATATATACACACACACACACACACACACACACATATATATATATATATATATATATATATATATATATGCACAATAGAAAAATGCGAGCATGAAAAGTTAAAGGTAAAGCTTTAACATGGGAAAGTAAAGGACTAGTACAAAAAGATAATTTTATAACTTTCTAGGGGTTGAAGGTTCAATCCATCAGTTGGGCGACACTCAAAATACAATTGCGAATTACTGATGATTTTCACAAAGAATGACTGGCACAACGCAGGCATGTTTTTTCCGTGGATAAAGTAAAGGACTTCGTTCGAAATTTCATGCAGATTCACGATTCCGGTAGAAAACATTTCGAGTACGGCACGGTACAGCTGAATAAGGTTGGAGGTAACATTAACCGAGACTTTGTGGAGATAAAACTTGAGAAAAACATCGAAATAACACGAACATTGACTCTTGTCTAAAAACGAATGTAAAAAAAAAAATAAAAATAAAAAACAACAACAAAAGCCTAACAGCTGAAATAGGCAAATACCGCGGGACAAACAGGTCGGTTGCTTTTCATTCAGTTTCCATAGTAACTCGATTGTCTTTTTCTCACATATCTTTATCGTTTACAATGATTGATTGAAATGAGTGACGGCATTGCGTTTAAGAAGAATATATTTTTAATTTAAATTTACATAGAAAAATATTTTTCTTTTTTATTTTCAATTTTATTGGTCCCCCGAGAAAAGGAGGGCGAACCTGTAAATTCACCCTTGTCCGATTGTCTGCACTTTTCTCAATAACTACGCCTTAGATTTTTTTGAAATTTTGCACAAATATGATATGAGTAAAAAAGTAACCGAACAGATTTTCCGGGAAAACTCCGGTTGTTCCCCTAGGAGTCCCATTCGGGTTAAAATGGCTAAAATTGACACGTTTGTGCTTATTAAAAAAATTGCTGCCTTTGATTTTTATAAAAAATTCTGAAAAGTTGTAACTACTCGATTTCTATATAATTTTGTTTGCCTATACTTCGTGATGACTCTTGGAAATGTCCCAGAGGCTCTTTTAGGGCTAATAAAAACACTCTAGTTTTTGGACTATTTTACAATATTTGTCCAAGACTTTCTGTGTATGTCTATTTAGCAGTTTTGCATGGTGCTGAACTCAAATTTAAATATGTTAAGGCCTTGGGGACTTTTGGGGCTAAATGTGAAGTGGGAGCAAATAGTGGACTTAGTCGTTTCTTTTTTTTTTTTTTTTTGCAAGGTGCAGAATTCAAATTTACATATGTTAAGGCCTAAAACTGCATTGTTTGTTCATTTTCATCAGGATTTGACGTCCCCTGGGAACTTTTGGGGTTAAATGGGTGAGGTGGGGGTGGGGTAATTGCTGAACCTAGTCATTATTTTTATGCCTCGTTCACTGTACGCTGTGCTTTACTTGTTTTTTTTTTGTTCTAGCTGGAGATGAGGCATCATAGTGAATGTTAAACACTTAACCGTTATCTCATATATTCTAACCAAGAGATCTTTTTAAGATTGTGACTGCCTCTTTAAGTTCAATTTTTGTATATCTCTTGCATCTGGTTTACCTGATATATTTATCATGACATTTTTTAAGTTTATTTTTATGAGTCCAGTTGCTCCTATGATTACTGGAATAATGGTGATCTTGAGATTACAGTTTATTATCATTATCAGAAAAATAATTATTATTAATAGAAAAAAAAAAACGTATTCTACCCACTCATGTCGGTACCAGTAAACGTTTCTTGACTCGTTCATTTGATTTGTTTTCTGTACTTCGTCAATAACTTCATATATTTCCAGCAGGTTTAACCTGATTGCAAGTGACAATACTACACATGACTATGCTTACAATTCTGATTTTCAAAGAATAGTTTCAAATGTATCGCCAGATGGCCATCAATGCCGTTAAATAAAATAAAATAGAATCTGTCGTTTCATTTTCTAAATAATAATGAAATAAAATACGCAAATCAATAAATAGATAAATAAAATAATCCGAATAACCACTTCAAATGAGTAAAGAAAGATTCTTTTGGTTTAATGTATTCTCTCTAAGTGTGACAAGAATGAAAAGCTCTTTCTTTTATAAAAATTACTTGCTGCAAATAATCAGTAGATGCAAGACGGTTCAGTTATCTTTAAAATTATTCACACACACGCACTCGTACACATATATGTGTATGATATACATTTCTTGAAGTTAACACACAACGTGTATGCTGTAGTTAATTTGGTGTATCACTAGAGTTCTTGTAGCACATCATCTATATGCTGTGGATATATAACGTGTCTCTGCAATGTATTTATAATCTAAACCGTATATGTTTTATACGTGTGTAAACATAATGTGTAAATATATCCATGTAAAATCATGTCTGTCTGTTACCCGGCCGTATCATATAGTGTCTCTTTTAATATATGTATAATATACATACTTCTGTTTGTCTCAAGTGTGTGCGTATTACACATTTAATTACTGTCAATTACATTTATATAAAATCTCAATAGTTCATATTGGCGTCCGTACCTGTACAGATATAACATTCTCTTGTTTAAGTGGTGCAGGGATAAAGCACTTATAATAGCTGTCTTGCGGCTGTTGGTCTTTTCCTTGAAGTTCTATAACAGAAGATATCTCTTGCCGAAGGAACGCCCCTCCCCCCCAAAAAAAAAGAACAAAAATAAAAACAGGTTATATTTTACATTTAAGTTTATTATCATCTTTTATTGGAATGTGTGCAAACGTTCTGACTGGATTCTACATCCTGCTATATACGCCCGTATAATCTTTTACGGCAGTAAAATTTCAACTAATTACGCTTCCAGTCCCTGGTAAACTGATACACTGACTAATACAGATCGATCCCTCTCATGTTTTACGTCTATATACTATCTCCATTTATTTGTCATATACCAAGGAGGCCTTACGTTACGAGCCATTCTTGTTATTGTCGGTCAACCATTTTGTTTATTTTACTGAAACTAAATTTCAACCGTTATTGTTGTAAATATTTTTTATCTAAATATTTTATTGCAATTTTATAATCTGCTATTGTGTCGAATATTTTATTTTTTATAACGTTCTCCTTTATTGAATTATTTCACCTTTTAATAGCATTGAACACATCACAGTGCATCTCTCGTTTTACCTGCAACCTCCGGGCAATTTGGCGCCTTCCAGGACTTCATAGAAGTGAAAATAGCATAGGATTTAGAATGGCCAAAAGTCATCTAGGCGATTGAGTTTCGATCTTGTCTTGAAGATACAGCGAAACAGACTGTTTTTGAATGATTAAAATGCTCTCTTTCTTAAGTGAAACATGTAGATGAGTGAATTAACAAACTGACACTAGCGTATAATATATATATATATATATATATATATATATATATATATATATATATATATATATATATATTGTGAGAATTTTGAATTGGTTGACTTGCCGAGGGTAGGTTGGTGGGGAAGAAAGGAGTGCTGGTAGCTGTGAACAACACGACCGGTGGTCCGTTAATCAAAGAACCTGAGTGCTTATTCCTTACAAGTTTAATAGACATTCCAGTCACGCGTGAATCTCGTTAAAGTAGATAAAAAGGGGTGGCCGCTCAGCTGTTGTTGTAGTAGTTGTTGCTGTCTTTTAGACAAATTACACTTCGACCATCGTTACCCATTTGTTACTTTTACAAGGAAAGACTGCTTGTAAGCAACGTTGACATTTCGTTGCAAGACTTAAACCGTCTTTTCGTCTCCCCCCTACTCGACGGTAAGCTAATTCTGACAATATATATATATATATATATATATATATATATATATATATTCTTTCAAATATATACAAATTTGTCATGTAGCAGAAACATGATATTTAAATGTTGAACTTCTTTTATGTACTAATAAGCCAAAATGTATTAAGGCCATAATAACTCGAGGATGAGGATAACTTTATATTTTAATTTATGTTTCAGGGTTGGTTTCATTGTGGCAATGTAAGTCGATGTAAATATATAAATATATATATAATACTGTAATATATTACACACATACACGCACCTACACACACACACACACACACACACACACACACACACACACACACGCATATATATGTACAAAGAAAAAGATATGAATAAATAATTCTAGTACTTTTGTTTACAATGCGCCCCATTCATGACCTGATTCTCCCGCATTTCGTCCTGTCCCATCTAGATGCCTGCAACCCATCTATTAACTATTTTGAGGCAGTGCATAATTTTAACTATCTTAGAACTTAAATGTACCTGCATCGGAATCCAGTAATTAAAAGTGCATTAGTGAAATCTGTACATTTTCTATTGATTATTTGAAAAATAATTTTTATTTCTAAATTCCTAGACTTTATCAAAACACACAATATGAGCGTTAAATATGTGAAATTGCTTTAAATTATTAAGGGAATCCGCATTTATTTGGGAATATTTTTTTTTATAAAGTTTTATCTTAAAAAGGGTCCGATATTTTGATCAACGATTATTCTAAATTCGAATGGTTTCCAAATTTGATAATTCGATTTCAGGTTACACACATACCTACGTATATATATATATATATATATATATATATATATATATATATATATATACATATATATATATATATATATATATATATACTTCCTGTAATCATATAATTTAATATACGAAGATATAATTTTATGCGTAAATTTTCAGTATTTACTTCAACAGTGCTCAACAATAAATAGGTAGATCTAGGTAGTAAGCTATGAAAATATTTATTGAAATTAAACCACAAAGAATATTCCGCGTAGTCTGTTTAGCTTAATTGCCACGTATATTTTCATAATTTATTATATATATGTATTATGTATACACATATATATGCATACAAACACATAAATGTATACCTATATATGTGTAAATTCGTATTCCTGTCTCTCTGTTTGTTTGTTTGTTCACAATTTTATTAATATATATAAAATGCGTCTTATTTTAATCTTTCATTTATTTCTATATATAGTAAAAATATACAATTAAGAGATCACCTTATTTGCATATGACATTAAGAAAAATCGATTTTACTAAATAGCGGTTTTTAGCGAGAAAATTAATTTAAGTATTCTATTTAAAATTGTTATTCAATAAATTTTAAACAACAATTATATTGATAAGATATTTAATTTAATTTATTTTGGAATAATTATTTCCAACAGAGCAACCTTTTTTAAAACTTTATTTTAGAGTTATTTGCCCCTAGATATAATCCATAAAAAAAACAAACGTTCACCAAATATCATTTGGTTTTGGTAATTTCATTAAGTTTCTAGCTGGGAAAATAATTCCGTGTAGATAGAGAAAAATGTTTGGCTTTTATTGTTTTTTTTTAATATCCCCCAAACCCACTTACGAAAAATACTGAAAATATTTATTTGTTTGTTTTATTTTATTCCTTAAATGGAGCTTCGTTTAATACCTAAAAAATGAAGATTTACTGCCCCCCTCTAAATTCCACAGTTTACACTGTTTCTTTTTGTTTTCGCGTTAATTTCATCGATTACAAACTTAAATTTCTAATTAAAAAGGTAACTTTATACGACGTAACACAGCGGCGTTTAACCCCCCCCCAAAAAAAATGGAGATCTATTTTTTTCTGCCGTATAGATTTAAACAGCCTTTATAAATATTATAATAGAACATTAAAAAAAATATATGTTAGACTTGGGGATCACTTTTCTATATAAATTTAACGTAAAATGAGCACCCACATTTTGGCCACCACGCATTCAACGAGACATGTTACCTCTAGCATTTTTTTCAAGTGTGGCGATTGAGGGGGAAAGCAAAATCTGACAAATACAATTTGTTTTTTTTCGGGGGGGGTTACATTGGAACCATAAAATAACGATAAATTTAATTATTTTTTATGAGACCATTCTCTACTTTCACCTAACAATTTAATAAACAAAACAAACTATGACAAATTCAATATTTTTGGTGGGGGAGATTACATTACAAACATAAAACGACAAATAAAAAGCAAATCTAAAAGCCCCCCCCTAAAAAAAGCAAATCGAAAATTTCCTTTATTTACAAAAAAAAAAAAACAGTAAAAAAGTACCCTTAAAAAAAATTAAGGTAAATTATTTGACAGGCAAAAATGTTATAAAAACTATTTATTTTTATATAAAATATTATTAAAACAAACAGAAATTCATTTTTTTGTGTTTTTTTTATATCATTTTTTATAACACGCTTTACACGTTTAAAATTTGGTCTTTTTTAGGTTTGACAGAGTGGCATTTAAAGGCCAAATTTAGCATTTTTTACGCTCTTTTTTTACAAAAAAAAAATATGGCGGCCAAAAACATAGTCCATAAAAGCGCTTAAAAAGCTTAAATCTGCCAAACCTTAGAAAGGCAAAATTTTAAAAGCAATATAGCGGCCTTGAATTATAAATATAAATAATAAAAAAATAATAAAAATAAATTTTTTTTTGTCTGGTTTTATTTCAGCCTAACAATGTGTTTTATATAAAAATAAATAGTTTTTATATTTTTTGTCTGGTAATTTACGCCGCTAAACTACACATTTTCCAAATAAAAAAAAACTGAACGCATAAACGTTATTTCTTTAGGTTCACTTAATCGTGAGATTTCATAGGACAGTGATCCCTTCTTCCTAAATATCTGGTGGAGAGGGTACCAGATACTTCTTTTTGGGGGCGATTGCATTTACATGTTTTTATCCGTTCTTTTATTTTTGAAATTGTTGTGGGGGTATCCACGTTACCCATGCTGAAAATGATTAGTATAACAGGCGTATTTCAAACGGAACTTCATACCAACCAAGGCAGCGCCGCGTACCCATGCTAGTATACACACACACACACACACACACATATATATATATATATATATACATCTATATGCATATATATGTGTATATATACAGATATATATATACACGTGTATATATATATATATACATATATATATTTATGTGTATATACATAGATTTATATATATTTATATATATATATGTAAATATGTATGTATATATATATATATATGCATGTATACATATGCATATGTATGTGTATATATTTTCCTATATATTTATCTACGGCTTAATCACGTTGGCACCCATGATCAGATGGAAAAGGCCACGTAAAATAGAAAATACCAATAAAAGCTTTAGAACATTTAGATTAGAAACGAAGGATATATTAAGGATTTTTTGAATTAAAAACTAAAAAAATATGACAATAACGAAATTAAAATATATCTATTAAGAATTAAGCATACGTGAATGAGACAATAAAATATATTGTAATTAATAAAAATATTATAGAGGATTATGAAGTGGTGAGATTCACTAAAAAAGAAAAAAGAACAAACTTGAAAAGAAATATGGGAGTGTAAAAACTAGACATGCGAATAGAAAGAAACAGATAACTCATACAGATATATATAAATGAGAGAGAGTAAACTATAATAAAAATTAAAAAATACAAAAATACAAAAATAATGGAAGAAAACATCGAAAAGTACACAGTAAAATCTTATAAAGGTCTAATTTTTATAAAAGCTTCATAATAAAATCCTTAAGACAATATTTTAGAGGATTCACTAAAAGATAATGTGAGCCGACAGTAAATCCATGTAAAACTTTTCCAACGAAATAAATTTAATAGTTAGTAAGACCTTCTTACTTGGCCGGGTTCTTATATATGTTGATATAAATTGAAACTGATGATGCAGAATATCTAAGAATAAACACAGTCCAAGCAGAAAAGGAAATACGCAGTAGAGCCGAACGAAATGACTCCAAGAAAATTTCCTTTATAGAAATCTCTCAGGAAAAACCGACTTGATTAAAAGTACGCTCAAAATTTAATCGAAAAAAGGAATTTATATTAAAATGTTAATATCCAATGCCGGGTATAGAAATAAAAACTTGATCGAAATTATATTCAGACTTGCAATTGACTGATGAATAAAGTTTACAATAAAATATTGAAATAAACAAACAAGGTAGAATAATAAACAGACAAGGTATAATAATAAACAAACAAGGTATAATAATAAACAAATAGGTATAATAATAAACAAACAAGGTATAATAATAAACAAACCTGGTATATATATAAATAAACAAGGTGAAATAATAAACAAACAGGTATAATAATAAACAAACAAGGTATAATAATAAACAGACAAGGTATAATAATAAACAAACAAGGTATAATAATAAACAAATAGGTATAATAATAAACAAACAGGTATAATAATAAACAAACAAGGTATAATAATAAACAGACAAGGTATAGTAATAAACAAACAAGGTATAATAATAAACAAACAAGGTATAATAATAAACAAACAAGGTATAATAATAAACAAACACAGTATAATAATAAACAAACACAGTATAATAATAAACAAACAAGGTATAGTAATAAAAACAAGGTATATATATATATAAACAAACAAGGTATAATAATAAGCAAACACAGTATAATAATAAACAAACAAGGTATAATAATAAACAAACACAGTATAATAATAAACAAACAAGGTATAGTAATAAAAAACAAGGTATATATATATATATAAACAAACAAGGTATGATAATAAACAAACAAGGTATAATAATAAACAGACTAGGTATAATAATAAACAAACACAAAACAAATGATTTTTCAGAGACAAGATATACTAATAAACAAACAAGGTATTTTTATAAATAAACAAGGTATACATATAAACAAACAAGGTATAATAATAAACACAGTAAAATAATAAACAAACAAGGTATATATATATATATATAAACAAACAAGGTATAATAATAAACAAACAAGGGATAGTGATAAACAAACAAGGGATAATAATAAACAAACAAGGGATACTAATAAACAAACAAGGTATATATATAAACAAACAAGTTATAATAATAAACAAACAAAGTATATATATATAAAACAAGGTATAATAATAAACAAACAAAGTATATATATATAAACAAACACGGTATAATAATAAACAAACACGGTATAATAATAAACAAACAAGGTATATATATATAAACAAACAAGGTATAATAATAAACAAACAAGGTATAACAATAAAAAACACAGTATAATAATAAACAAACAAGGTATAATAATAAACAAACACGGTATAATAATAAACAAACAAGGTATAATAATAATAAAAAACAAGATATATATAAGCAAACAAGGTATAATAATAAACAAACACGGTATAATAATAAAGATACAAGGTATAATAATAAACAAAGAAGGTATAATAATAAACAAACAAGGTATATATAAACAAACAAGGTATAATAATAATAAACACAGTATAATAATAAACTAACAACGTATATATATATATAAACAAACAAGGTATAATAATAAGCAAACAAGGTATAATAATAAACAAACAAGGAATAATAATAAACAAACACAAAACAAATGATTTTTCAGATACAAGATATAATAATAGAAATGCTATAAACAGAAAATGAATAAAAGTAATATAAAGTGAATAAACAAGTAAAAATGTAAAGAAAGGGCCAAAAGAATGAACAAAAGAACAGATATAAAATGAAAAAAAAAGAGGCAACGACGGATATGAGAGAAAAACACCTGTAGAGAAGGAAAAAAGGACTAAAAGAATAAGAAAAGAAGTAAACAGCAAGAACTAAGAGGAAAATAGAAAATGCAAATCAAAGTAAGTATAAATAGTATAAAAGGAGGGGGATGAAGACAAGGATATTAGATTAATTGTCAAAGATTAAATATGATTTAACGATTATAAGCATGCAAGATATGTACAACATATACAGGCACTTAAATATACGTAAAAGCCGAGTGACATATGCAAACAAAGTCATAAAAAGAAATTGAGCAAAGACGGAGAAATGGGGATAGTAAGTAAAGGTTTTCAAAAATAAAGGGGATGGGGTATCTAAAGTGAAAAAGAAAAGATACAGAAACACTGACACAAGCAATAGGTATACACAAATACATGGAGAAAACCCACACATATATATGCATATATATATCTTTATAGATAGATAGATAGATAGATAGATAGACAGCTAGATAGATACATAACCATGAATATACTTTCATATAATACAAAATAAATGAAGAATGAAATTCCAGGGGTGTAAGTAGAATAAGGCATATAGAATACAGTATATATATATATATATATATATATATATATATATATATATATATATATATATATATATATAAGTACTAATTATAAAATGTAGGGTAAAAACTGCGTATATAAAATATACTCATCAAATGTACATATATACGTATATATATACACATATACATGTATATATACGCACATATATATATATACACACACACGGCATACACACATATATACAAACATATATACACACAACTCATACACACATATATACAAACATATATATATATATACATATATATATATATATATATATATATACTCATAGACTCACATGCATATACAAATGTACATATACAAATTCAAAACCTTCGTATGCAAATTAAAGTAGCCGCCAAAAAAAAAAAAATCAAGTGTTTCGACCCAAAATTGGCGTAGGAGTTTGGGAGAATCTGCAAAGTATGCAACTTTGACCTCTTGGCAGCCAAACGTTCGCCCAAAAACTAATTAACCTAATTAAACACCTTGCTGCGTGTCTGAATACCCTTTAAGTAAAATTTCAAATATTTTGATCAAAAATTGGCCGAATAGTTTGTCAAAGACCGCGAAGGTAAAATCTTTTGAAATTTGCCTCTTCGGCAGCCAAATTTTCAGTCAAAAGCAGATTAAAAAGCTTGCCTTATGTCTGAATTCACTTCATGTAAAATTTCAAATGTTTAGACCAAAAATTGGCTGAGTAATTTGGTAGAGACAGCAGAGCTCAATTTTTTTTACTTTGACCACAATTTAGATCCCTTAACATTTATTGTTTTGGGATCACCTCAAATTAAAATGTTTGATCTGTGCCTAAATAACGTACATCTAAAATTTCAAGTGTTTAGACCCAAAATTGGCGGAGGAGTTTGGCTGAGTTTTCAAAGGTCAAATGGTTAAACTTTGACCCCTTGGCACACCGGTTAAAAAGATTTTCCCAAATCTCAATATTCCCTTATGTCAAATCTCGAGTCTGTAGACTGAAAATTGACAAAGTAGTTTGGTAGGGAAATGGTCACACACACAGACAGCAATTTCACTTTAATAGATATATAGATTCATTTACTTTAAAGGGCTAGTATTGTTGAACTATGCATCTACAGAGACACTATGTAAGGAGTTTAGTAGCGACATGTCTATTTCCGCATGTCAGTATAACCAGGGAAGCAAGAGACAGCGAGAAAATTCAAAAGTTTAGCAGCCCAAAAGAAGAAACTATTAGAGTATAAAGCTTTTCGGCATCTAGGTTAGGAAGTGGGATTTTTATTAATTGGGTAAGATAGAGTATTTACGAGATGACACGCGTTCGTTGGAGCATATTCCATTTAAATACTTGTAAAATACCCAGAGATTATGGGCCATTGCGGCGATGGAAGAGGCGTTTGAGCTTAATTGATAAAGTGGTACTCTGTTTTGAACCGTGTTTTAGAGTGAGAGACTAGCGATAAGTGCACCAGCCCATATGTGGCAACAATATTCTATGCATGGACGAATAATGGTCTTGTTGAGATACAGGATATTGTCAGTCGTAATTAATTTACTAGCACGGTAGAGAAAGTCCGAAGTGTTTGCAGCAGCTTTGGCAATGTTTTCAATGCATGTTGTCTGTGACTGTTAAATAAAATAGTCTGAACGAAGAACCCTTAGATTGCAAAATATTAATCATTGCAACAGTTGATTGTAATTGTGAAAACAAAACAGCTTAATCTTAGCAGCATTAAATGTTACCCCCCATTTACTTTCTCATTTCACTACAAAGTAGATATCATACTAAAAGGTTTAAGTCATTGCCTTAAATATGCGCACCTTATAATTTGGAGCATCGGCCTCGTTTTGATTCTTCAATAAAGCCGACGACATCCTTGCCATCCAAACGCTACATCGCTATTCTCGTATGTAACATTACCCCGTTCCCTTTCCATAAATAACCAAGTTTCGTAACTTAAATGAAACATCATTTTCCTACTCGACCCCGTGTTTTAGTCTTGCACTGGTTTTTTCTTGCTTAATTGTTTTGAACTTTCGTATCTTATTGGACAGTTACATCGATGAAGATGTTTTTTACTTCTGTTTGCCTCGCTTCGTTTCCTTTCATTTTACAAGTATAAGCCCCGCCCGGATGTAAGATCCACTTCTTTCTCTGTCACTTCAATGTTCTTCTCCTATTCATCTATGCTTTTCAATCAAGCCACATCGGTATTGAAACTCTCTGATCTTTCGTTTATCTATATATTTTTTTTTATCTGTTTTTTTTTTTTTTTTTTTTTTTTGCATCGATCTGTTCGACGACGTTCAGTTTTCGTATGTTGTTCGGGTTGAACATGCTCTTTCTCTCCCACCCCCTCGATTAATCGATGATTCCATTTCTGTCAGACACCATGTCGAAAAAGCGTTCTTGGCACGAGGCCAGCAAATACTTGCCCTCTTATTTCATCTGACTTTGTCTATCAACTTATCTCCCTTCGTTTGTGAGGCCCAACCTCTCCCCACACTCTATCCATCGAAACGAACTGTTTTTAGTTTGCGTTTATGTGTGTGTATTGTGTGTGCGTGTGTTACTACACTAGATTCTGTGTATGTGTGTGAATATTTCTAGTATGCTTCCACATATGCACACATGCAGACACATGTTTAGTAAAAATAATAATTGACACACAGATGGTGTAAAGAATTTACATCTAACATTTAACAGCAAACAGAAATATGTTTGCAAACAACATGATTACGAAAATACTTAATTACACTCAAATTAACTTTCAAAACGGAATATATTTCTTCGTCATTCTGATGACAAATATACATCCAGAAATGGTTATTGCTTGTTGGTTTAGAATGAGTGTTTAAAGTTAAATTAGTGGGAAAATATGGTTAAAATTGTGCTCATTTTGTATTCCATACAATTTCTTATTAATCCCTAACTATGCACCGAACAATACCATAACACTGAGTTCGTTGCACCTAATAAAAAATCCATACAAAATTTCACCTAAATCGCTCCAGTAGTTAGCGATAAAAAAGGGGAGCATAAATATTAATCCCTATCACCCCTAACTGTGCATCCAATAAATATGATCATATATTGCATGCAAGAGGCTTGGGTTTCGAATTCTGAGTTCAGATGTGTCTAACTGATGAGCCCAAATGAAGGCGAAATTCGAGTCTTGGAGTTCCGGCTTGTTGGCTTTCGAGGCGCTTGTTGGCTGCAATGTTGTCAGGCTGTGGAAATAATTATACACAGTAAAAAAATCCCAAATGTAAATTCTAATAATGACAGCCATATTAATCCTGTGACACCAACACACAATTAATGAATAATAACGCCCCCATTAATCCATCAAACAAATTAGTACAACTAACCGTCTTGCATAACAATACCACTATTAATCAAACTGAAAGCAATTATTACAAATCTACAAACTGTGATTTACTTTTGATCTACTTCTGGGGCCATAAAACATAGAATCTCCATACATTCTCCACACATAAAAACTCTTTCAGGAAATGATCATTAAGAAAGCAAACAACATTAACAAACTATTCTTGGCACCGCAAAGATATGAACATCCTTTTTAACATAAAATGGAAAATACTAGTCTCCTTTAAATTCTGCACTGTAGATTTGAATGTCTGGTTATATTAAAATTCATTGATAATAAGTCAACATGTTTAAACGAAAAAGATGAAATATTATCATACTGCATACATAGACGATGGATGTAATTTGTACAGACATAACCTCCATAAAATTTATATATCAATATGATCATTATCATAATAATAATAATAATAATAATAATAATAATAATAATAATAATAACAATAATAATAATAATAATTATTATTATTATTATTATTATTATTGTTATTATTGTTATTATTTTACTTATTTTATTATGAATACTATTATTATTACTATTATTATAACTATTATTATTAACGTTATTATCATCACTATTATTATCACTATTATTATTATATATATGTATTATATTTATTTTTATTATAATAACTATTACCATCACAATGAATACATAATTTATCTCTAAAATAATAAAAATATATAAAATACCCATTCAATATTATAAATGTAAGATTTAAACAGTTATCTCCCTTAAATCATTAAAAGTTCTTTTTTAAATAACAGTTATCTCCCTTGCATTTTAAAATTAGCGTCCACTAATAAGACAGTAAAACATTTTTATTTACCCAGCGTTTTAAGATTTAAAAATAAACTGTTAATAATTATTTCAACTACTTGTGGCCAACATACAATAACACGCCAACATATGTACTAGCGAAGTATACAACAATTTTTCTGATGCAACTCAATAAGGTATTTAAAGATTTTTCTTTCCTTCTTTTTATCTCTATTTCTCCTAATTTCTATTTTCATTATCAACATAAAAATTACAATATTTTTCTCATGGTTTTAAATATTTTCAGGACTATCCACCTTACTACAAAAAACGCTAGTTTTATTTTGGTGTCTTAAACTCCCCACTCCCCTTCTTTGTGCTGATGAGGAGACTATATTTAAAAAAACACAATCTTTGTCAATTATTGCAAATGTTTACTGCCAACTTTAATAAAATGAATATCGTTTCCGAAACGATTAATGATTAAAGTTAAATTCTGTAGATTAAAATATAAAAATATATTCAAGTTAAGAATTCATTGTTTGAAAAAGAATATATGGAGAATATTATATTTATTTCTTTAATTCATGGATTTTCAATAATGGCTCATATCATCAGAGGAAATGAAATGCAATTAGCAAAATGTTCAGCTAAGAATAAAAAAAACATTTTGCTTTTCAGCACATATATTGAAAATGTTATTTAAAAGTTATTTAGATGGTGCTTAAAAGTCATAGAAAATGGATATCATACAACCTGGACAGTCCAATATCAGAATAAGTTCAATAGTTTCCGGTATATTACTGTGAGGTTGGACGAGTAGTGATCCAAGATCAGAGGGGATCGAGTAATCCCATATATTCAGAATATTTGGTTGTCCCATACCGTGATTAGGATCGTCCTAAAAGTATTATCTCAATGTAATATCTGATATCTGACAGGAAAATTCACTTGAATTCTAATCTGTGACTTATCTCATATATATATATATATATATATATATATATATATATATATATATATATATATATATATATGTGTGTGTGTGTGTGTGTGTGTGTATGTGTGTGTGTGTGATGATTGCTACTTCTTGACAGAAGTTTGCCATCTCTTCTTTAAGTGTTATTGCGTCCGCGTGCACGTAGATGACTCTTTAGACCTACATGAAAGTTCACAAATGTGGCATAAAAACTTTCCTTCTTGTAAAGGTGATTGCATGATAATATTGTAAATCCTCAAATGCCGTGTCAGGCTACTTTTAGATTTGCAGATTAAACCACACATATGACAACTCAGCGTTGCCAGGTGTGCTGTAGAAACCTCCTCATAAGACTGTCGTTCCTGTCTTTGATTGCGTGATTTCATATGATTACCAAAACCAACTTTTGACAGAAAGTATCTGCCACATACAGTGCACTTTAGTTCCTTGTATTTTCTCTGACATTAAACTATCATCCTGCTTTCTTAAAACGTGTTTTAAAACAGCAAGCTCTATACGCCGCTCTTAAAAAATTTTACAATTTTCTCTGATGGTTTTTCTCCACAGAGATTGATTTTCCGCTTGTACATCAATCTCTAGTATTTTCAAGTTGTTTTTCAGAGAATCCTTATACCTTTGCCTTAGTTTGTGCTGTGGTATTTTACCCCTATCTATCTCACCATAAAAGCAGTTGTTTAGGAAATCTTTTGTCCTCCATCCTAACCAAGTGTCCAGTCCTGATTTTGAATGATTTTCACTTCGATACTAATATTATCTGATCGCTCAAGAACCACAGTGTCAGGCGTTAGAGTCCTCCAGTTAATATTAAGTGTTCTCCGAATACAACTTTGGTGAAACTTGAGATTACTGCTATATGTTGTCCAGGTCTCTGACCCATATAGCAATGTAGTGATAACTCCTGCTTCGTAAACACTTAGTTTTGTTTTTGATGAGATTCCCCGATCAGACCACACACGTTTCTCCAATTTTCCAAAAGCAGGACTCGCTTTGGCTATTCTGTGATTTATCTCAGCATCAAGCGCACAGTCCTTACTCAGCGTACTACTCATTTAAACAAAATTGTCTGTGACCTTTGAGATCTTACCATCAACCAAGATGTTTTGTTCAACATATGACATTCCTATAGAAGGGGAATACATAACATATGTTTTCTTGAGGCTTACTAGTCCGAAAGCTTTTCAGGCTTCTGATAACTTGTCCATAACCACATGTGTGTCTGTATTTGAGTGCGAAACAAGGTCTGCATCATCTGAATATAAAGGTTCAAGACAACGGTTCTGAAAAGTCTTCGACTTTGCATTGAGACCTCTAAAGTGAAAAAGTTTACCTGATGTGCGAAAACAAAACTTCACCCCAACATCACAATTGTTAAAAGCATGCACCAGCATCACAGCAAAATATATGGAAAATAATGTAGGGACAAGTACGTCACCTTGTTTCACACCGTTTTCAACTAAAATTGGATAAGACAGAGATCAATTAAAGTTCACTCGGGCTTTCATATTATGGTATAACTGCTAAAACAACTCCACAAAACTAGTAGGACAGCCTAGCTTCCTAAGAATCTTCCAGAATGCTAAGCGATTAATGGTATCAAAAGCTTTTTTCAGATCGAAAAAAATTGATACAAAGGCACTTGCTGCTCCATACATTTCTCCATTAGCTGTCGCGCAGAGAATAACATGTCCATTGTGCCGCGGCCAGATCTAAAACTGCATTGGTTTTCTGGGAAGAGCGAGGGACAAATCCGTTTCAGCCATCGATTTAGCAAAATCTCTGCTAAAACATTTCCCACCGCTTCAAGAAAGCTAATGTCTCTATAATAAACACACTCAGATTTTGTCCCCTTTCCTTTATATATTGGGATTAATATTGCATCAACCCAATCTTGAAGGATATCATTACAAGGCCAAATAGCGATGATGAGTGTATGGACTGCGTTGTATAATGCTAGCACCCCCAAATAGCAATAGCTGAACAGGTATACTATCAAGTCGGTGTGCTTTTCCCTATTAATATGGTTTTTGTCTCATCAATGCTGGGATCGGTCACCATTTCATCAACGACCTCCTTTTGAGGTAGACTATCAATAATTATATCTTTTACCTTAGACTGATTATCAAAAAGATATCGAAAATGTCCTGTCCACCGTTCCATAATCCACTGCACTTTGTTTAAAAGAGCAGTACCATCTTTGGATTTCACAGGTGCCAATGTTGGAGGTTGTGGTCCAAAAGCGTGTCTAATCTTGTAGTACATATCTTTAAATTTTTTGCAGTCATAGTCTGTCTGGATGTCTGCTGACAGATTGGCCCACCGCTTGTTCTTCAATCCGCGTGTCTCACGTTGCACGTTTACTTTTGCTTCTTTATATGCTTTTTCTGCATTTAATTTAGCTGCTCTATTAGAACACAGCAATAACCCGTGAGCTTTTTCTTCTCTTTCAACAGACTGGTGATCGTAGAATCATTTTCATCAAACCAATCCCTATGCTTGGATATCTTAAAGCCAAGAATTTCAGCTCCTTGTGATTTGAACTGTCCCTAATTTTCATCAAATGATATATCAAGAAATGAGGTCATAAGAGCTTCACACACTTCCTTATTTTGTAGCCTTGAGACAGCGATTCGTTTGGGCACTTTTACTCCAATGGCTCTGATCCTTTTCTTTATAAACAACTTCAGTTTAGCACGAACAAAATTGTGGTCAGTATCACAGTCTGCATCCCGCACTACTCTTACAGTACACATGTCCTGAAGATCACGATTGCGCATGATAACATAATCAAGAATATGACCTTGTTTTGATATAGGGTGTATCAAGTTACCTTCTGAATGGAGTTTTGTTGGTAGAAGGCGTTACATACTGCAAGATTATGTTCCGTGCAGAACTGCAAAAGAAGAATCCCATTATCATTTGCCTTACTAAGACCATATTTTCCTAAGACACTTAAGGTGTCATAATCACTTCCAACCCGCGCATTATAATTTACAAGCAACAGAATTTTATCTGCTTTTGGTACCCCTTTGACACAGTTCTCTAGATCCTGATAGAACCCCATCTTCACATCCTGCCTACGAGCAAAAGTATACCGAGATAACTGGCAAATAAATATACCGAGATAACTGGCACGTAACGATCATTAGGTAAAGGTACTCTTAGTAACATGATTCGATCACTAGAACCACAAGGTTGTTCTAACTAATATATATATATATATATATATATATGTATATATATATGTATATATATATAATATATATACATACATATATATATATATATATTCTCTCCATATGTCACTGTGTGTACATAGAAACTTTTTCTATCTCTTTCAATGTATCTATACATGCACATATATGTTTATATACATATATGTAGTCACACATCTATACACATAATTTTTACAATCTTTGTTCTTATCTTCTGTGTTTGGTTGAATGCATATGCCTTTGCAATTTTGCTTATTTCTATTCTTGTACCATATCTGAACCAGTTTCTATGCATAATCCATTTTAATCGTTTTCTGAGTTCTGATTATAATTCTCTCTGCGAAGTAATGAAGAGCAAAATCCGGTTAATCGTGTTGGCTGCGTGCGAAAATACTCTCTCTCTCTTTCTTTCTCTCTCTCTCTCTCTCTTTCTCTCTCTCTCTCTTTTGCGCAAGTCCCAACTCCTGCTTAAGGTTTAATAACATTCTAGAGTTGCAACAGAAGTTATGGCATGAAGCCACTTCATGAAAGGAGTTAAAAGGAATAAAAGATGATTATCGAAAAAAAACAAGAGATGTCTATTGACCTTAGTCTCTTAAACACTAAGCCTATATGTAAAAGAGATACAATCAGCAGGAAGAGAATTCCACAGTCTTTTGAAAGAAACTAATGTTTATGGCTGCGTTGTCTTGGTGAATGATATTAACAAAGACAGAAAATTTATGTTAAATAAAACGCCATATTTGGCATAATTTGTATAAATAAATATATTAAATACACTATTGCGTGTATACCTGATCTGTTGGTTTCTCATTCGATTTATATTGATCATCATCTATGTTGGCCCTACTTGTTGTACTATTATCATACTGCATACATAGACGATGGATGTAATTTGTACAGACATAACCTCCATAAAATTTATATATCAATATGATCATTATCATAATAATAATAATAATAATAATAATAATAATAATAATAATAATAACAATAATAATAATAATAATTATTATTATTATTATTATTATTATTGTTATTATTGTTATTATTTTACTTATTTTATTATGAATACTATTATTATTACTATTATTATAACTATTATTATTAACGTTATTATCATCACTATTATTATCACTATTATTATTATATATATGTATTATATTTATTTTTATTATAATAACTATTACCATCACAATGAATACATAATTTATCTCTAAAATAATAAAAATATATAAAATACCCATTCAATATTATAAATGTAAGATTTAAACAGTTATCTCCCTTAAATCATTAAAAGTTCTTTTTTAAATAACAGTTATCTCCCTTGCATTTTAAAATTAGCGTCCACTAATAAGACAGTAAAACATTTTTATTTACCCAGCGTTTTAAGATTTAAAAATAAACTGTTAATAATTATTTCAACTACTTGTGGCCAACATACAATAACACGCCAACATATGTACTAGCGAAGTATACAACACATTTTCTGATGCAACTCAATAAGATATTTAAAGATTTTTCTTTCCTTCTTTTTATCTCTATTTCTCCTAATTTCTATTTTCATTATCAACATAAAAATTACAATATTTTTCTCATGGGTTTAAATATTTTCAGGACTATCCACCTTACTACAAAAAACGCTAGTTTTATTTTGGTGTCTTAAACTCCCCACTCCCCTTCTTTGTGCTGATGAGGAGACTATATTTAAAAAAACACAATCTTTGTCAATTATTGCAAATGTTTACTGCCAACTTTAATAAAATTAATATCGTTTCCGAAACGATTAATGATTAAAGTTAAATTCTGTAGATTAAAATATAAAAATATATTCAAGTTAAGAATTCATTGTTTGAAAAAGAATATATGGAGAATATTATATTTATTTCTTTAATTCATGGATTTTCAATAATGGCTCATATCATCAGAGGAAATGAAATGCAATTAGCAAAATGTTCAGCTAAGAATAAAAAAAACATTTTGCTTTTCAGCACATATATTGAAAATGTTATTTAAAAGTTATTTAGATGGTGCTTAAAAGTCATAGAAAATGGATATCATACAACCTGGACAGTCCAATATCAGAATAAGTTCAATAGTTTCCGGTATATTACTGCGAGGTTGGACGAGTAGTGATCCAAGATCAGAGGTGATCGAGTAATCCCATATATCCAGAATATTTGGTTGTCCCATACCGTGATTAGGATCGTCCTAAAAGTATTATCTCAATGTAATATCTGATATCTGACAGGAAAATTCACTTGAATTCTAATCTGTGGCTTATCTCATATATATATATATATATATATATATATATATATATATGTGTGTGTGTGTGTGTGTGTGTGTGTGATGATTGCTACTTCTTGACAGAAGTTTGCCATCTCTTCTTTAAGTGTTATTGCGTCCGCGTGCACGTAGATGACTCTTTAGACCTACATGAAAGTTCACAAATGTGGCATAAAAACTTTCCTTCTTGTAAAGGTGATCGCATGATAATATTGTAAATCCTCAAATGCCGTGTCAGGCTACTTTTTGATTTGCAGATTAAACCACACATATGACAACTCAGCGTTGCCAGGTGTGCTGTAGAAACCTCCTTATAAGACTGTCGTTCCTGTCTTTGATTGCGTGATTTCATATGATTACCAAAACCAACTTTTGACAGAAAGTATCTGCCACATACAGTGCACTTTAGTTCCTTGTATTTTCTCTGACATTAAACTATCATCCTGCTTTCTTAAAACGTGTTTTAAAACAGCAAGCTCTATACGCCGCTCTTAAAAAATTTTACAATTTTCTCTGATGGTTTTTCTCCACAGAGATTGATTTTCCGCTTGTACATCAATCTCTAGTATTTTCAAGTTGTTTTTCAGAGAATCCTTATACCTTTGCCTTAGTTTGTGCTGTGGTATTTTACCACTATCTATCTCACCATAAAAGCAGTTGTTTAGGAAATCTTTTGTCCTCCATCCTAACCAAGTGTCCAGTCCTGATTTTGAATGATTTTCACTTCGATACTAATATTATCTGATCGCTCAAGAACCACAGTGTCAGGCGTTAGAGTCCTCCAGTTAATATTAAGTGTTCTCCGAATACAACTTTGGTGAAACTTGAGATTACTGCTATATGTTGTCCAGGTCTCTGACCCATATAGCAATGTAGTGATAACTCCTGCTTCGTAAACACTTAGTTTTGTTTTTGATGAGATTCCCCGATCAGACCACACACGTTTCTCCAATTTTCCAAAAGCAGGACTCGCTTTGGCTATTCTGTGATTTATCTCAGCATCAAGCGCACAGTCCTTACTCAGCGTACTACTCATTTAAACAAAATTGTCCGTGACCTTTGAGATCTTACCATCAACCAAGATGTTTTGTTCAACATATGACATTCCTATAGAAGGGGAATACATAACATATGTTTTCTTGAGGCTTACTAGTCCGAAAGCTTTTCAGGCTTCTGATAACTTGTCCATAACCACATGTGTGTCTGTATTTGAGTGCGAAACAAGGTCTGCATCATCTGAATATAAAGGTTCAAGACAACGGTTCTGAAAAGTCTTCGACTTTGCATTGAGACGTCTAAAGTGAAAAAGTTTACCTGATGTGCGAAAACAAAACTTCACCCCAACATCACAATTGTTAAAAGCATGTACCAGCATCACAGCAAAATATATGGAAAATAATGTAGGAACAAGTACGTCACCTTGTTTCACGCCGTTTTCAACTAAAATTGGATAAGACAGAGATCAATTAAAGTTCACTCGGGCTTTCATATTATGGTGTAACTGCTAAAACAACTCCACAAAACTAGTAGGACAGCCTAGCTTCCTAAGAATCTTCCAGAATGCTAAGCGATTAATGGAATCAAAAGCTTTTGTCAGATCGAAAAAAATTGATACAAAGGCACTTGCTGCTCCATACATTTCTCCATTAGCTTTCGCGCAGAGAATAACATGTCCATTGTGCCGCGGCCAGATCTAAAACCGCATTGGTTTTCTGGGAAGAGCGAGGGACAAATCCGTTTCAGCCATCGATTTAGCAAAATCTCTGCTAAAACATTTCCCACCGCTTCAAGAAAGCTAATGTCTCTATAATAAACACACTCAGATTTTGTCCCCTTTCCTTTATATATTGGGATTAATATTGCATCAACCCAATCTTGAAGGATATCATTACAAGGCCAAATAGCGATGATGAGTGTATGGACTGCGTTGTATAATGCTAGCACCCCCAAATAGCAATAGCTGAACAGGTATACTATCAAGTCGGTGTGCTTTTCCCTATTAATGTGGTTTTTGTCTCATCAATTCTGGGATCGGTCACCATTTCATCAACGACCTCATTTTGAGGTAGACTATCAATAATTATATCTTTTACCTTAGACTGATTATCAAAAAGATATCGAAAATGTCCTGTCCACCGTTCCATAATCCACTGCACTTTGTTTAAAAGAGCAGTACCATCTTTGGATTTCACAGGTGCCAATGTTGGAGGTTGTGGTCCAAAAGCGTGTCTAATCTTGTAGTACATATCTTTAAATTTTTTGCAGTCATAGTCTGTCTGGATGTCTGCTGACAGATTGGCCCACCACTTGTTCTTCAATCCGCGTGTCTCACGTTGCACGTTTACTTTTGCTTCTTTATATGCTTTTTCTGCATTTAATTTAGCTGCTCTATTAGAACACAGCAATTACCCGTGAGCTTTTTCTTCTCTTTCAACAGACTGGTGATCGTAGAATCATTTTCATCAAACCAATCCCTATGCTTGGATATCTTAAAGCCAAGAATTTCAGCTCCTTGTGATTTGAACTGTTCCTAATTTTCATCAAATGATATATCAAGAAATGAGGTCATAAGAGCTTCACACACTTCCTTATTTTGTAGCCTTGAGACAGCGATGCGTTTGGGCACTTTTACTCCAATGGCTCTGATCCTTTTCTTTATAAACAACTTCAGTTTAGCACGAACAAAATTGTGGTCAGTATCACAGTCTGCATCCCGCACTACTCTTACAGTACACATGTCCTGAAGATCACGATTGCGCATGATAACATAATCAAGAATATGACCCTGTTTTGATATAGGGTGTATCAAGTTACCTTCTGAATGGGGTTTTGTTGGTAGAAGGCGTTACATACTGCAAGATTATGTTCCGTGCAGCACTGCAAAAGAAGAATCCCATTATCATTTGCCTTACTAAGACCATATTTTCCTAAGACACTTAAGGTGTCATGATCACTTCCAACCGGTGCATTATAATTTACAAGCAACAGAATGTTATCTGCTTTTGGTACCCCTTTGACACAGTTCCCTAGATCCTGATAGAACCCCATCTTCACATCCTGCCTACGAGCAAAAGTATACCGAGATAACTGGCAAATAAATATACCGAGATAACAGGAAACGTAACGATCATTAGGTAAAGGTACTCTTAGTAACATGATTCGATCACTAGAACAACAAGGTTGTTCTAACTAATATATATATATATATATATATATATATATATATATATAATATATATACATGTATATATATATATATATATATTCTCTCCATATGTCACTTTGTGTGTACATAGAAACTTTTTCTATCTCTTTCAATGTATCTATACATGCACATATATGTTTATATACATATATGTAGTCACACATCTATACACATAATTTTTACAATCTTTGTTCTTATCTTCTATGTTTGGTTGAATGCATATGCCTTTGCAATTTTGCTTATTTCTTTTCTTGTACCATATCTGAACCAGTTTCTATGCATAATCCATTTTAATTGTTTTCTGAGTTCTGATTATTATTCTCTCTGCGAAGTAATGAAGAGCAAAAGCCGCTTAATCGTGTATGCTGCGTGCGAAAATACTCTCTCTCTTTCTCTCTCTCTCTCTCTCTCTCTCTCTTTTGCGCAAGTCCCAACTCCTGCTTAAGGTCTAATAACATTCTAGAGTTGCAACAGAAGTTATGGCATGAAGCCACTTCATGAAAGGAGTTAAAAGGAACAAAAGATGATTATCGAAAAAAAAAAACAAGAGATGTCTATTGATCTTAGTCTTTTAAACACTAAGCCTATATGTAAAAGAGATACAATCAGCAGGAAGAGAATTCCACAGTCTTTTGAAAGAAACTAATGTTTATGGCTGCGTTGTCTTGGTGAATGATATTAACAAAGACAGAAAATTTATGTTAAATAAAACGCCATATTTGGCATAATTTGTATAAATAAATATATTAAATACACTATTGCGTGTATACCTGATCTGTTGGTTTCTCATTCGATTTATATTGATCATCATCTATGTTGGCCCTACTTGTTGTACTACTTTACTCCAATAAAGGAAAGAGGGGTAAGACGTTTGTCTTTGATCTGATCTCCCATACGACTAGTGTCTCTTTCAGGCTGTTTAATTTGCTTCTGCGTTGCTTTATATACACATACAAGATCGTTCGTATCGCCCAGATGAAATCGTCTCACCTCGGCCTCATTGATTGTTAGATACATCGAGCCATCACTTGAGAGCTGGACTTCTCGTATCAATAACTCGTTTTCTCGTTGCCGAAATTCCTTGTGTATCCAAATTTACTTTCGATCAATTTCTGTCGCTTATAAGATTCCGATGGTAACTTTCAAGCTGACTTCTTTACTTTTCATCAGATCAACTGAACAATGTTTTACCAGGCTTAAATTATAGACAATTTATTCTAGCTGAACTCGATTTTCTAAACTCGTATGAACAATAAGTATAAATTCGTCGGTACGCTTTCTTAAATATATACTAGCATTTTAATCCCTATACCTTCTACGTAGGGTTCCAAGATTTTCTCATATTAAAGTAGACAAAATAAAGAAAGGCTGTCCAAAACACATGCAGATATAAATGAATATGTATAGAAAATAAACGCACATTCAGATAAAACTCGTAAAAGTAATAGCAAGATAAAGTTGAGAATAATAAACTGTAGAAATAGTAGTTTTAATAATAGAAATAACTATTGTTTTTCGTATCATACCATTTCTGACAACTTTGGCGAACTATATTTTTATCCAGAGAAAAATAGGGTATTATGTCTTTAATCGTTCTTAAATATACAATAAAATTACGTTGGCAGATTAGTGCTCGTTAGATCACTGAAGTTAAGCAACATTAAGTTAATACCAGATGCAATCTCTTTGAATAACCATTTCTTTACTATCTGTCTCTTTGATTGTGATTATCTATTTGAATTAATATATGGTTGTTAGTATATATCCCTTATTGAATTACTATCGGCTGCTTTCTCCGTAATCATTGATTTCCTTTCAATCTAGAATTTCTATTCTCTCTTCGTCTCCTTTTTTTCTCTATCTCTCTTCCCCTCTCTCTTCCTTTCTCTCTTTTTCTTTCTCTCTATCTTTATCTCTCTCTTTCTCTTTCTCTCAATCTTCTTCGCTCTATCATTTTCACTGTTCACCTTGTGCGCCTTTCTCTTGTTCTTTCGCTTTGTATAAGAATATTTTCCCTCGGCTTTTCTATGCTATTTATGCGTGTTTCACTCGTTTCCTTTCTCTAGTTCTGCTCATCTAGTCTTTTAATTTCTCTCTTTATTTTCCTCGTATATCTTAATCTTCTCTATCTCTTTCTCTTCTTATATTGCACCTTTCCTTTTTTACCTATTGTGTCCATTTCTATGATTATCGCACCGCGTTGTTCTTTTAGTTGATTCTATGTCTCACAATCTCCTATTATTATGCCTCTCTTTATGTTCTTTTTATTTCTCTATTTCCCTTTTCAATCTAGTTTTTCTTTTATTTTAAACGCTCCATCTCGCCTTCTTTTCGATCGGACTTCCCTCTTTTCACATTGGATCAATGCTCTTATTGTATCGTATTGTTTTCTCTTTCTCTGTCTCTTTCTCATTCTGACTTTTAGTCACTCTATTTTCTCATTGATTTTATCTATGCGGTTATTAGTTACTTTTAAGAGTCACTCTGATCTTATTGGTCTTTCCTTCTGCTACAATTGTGTCGCTCTCTTTAATTTAGATTTGACGTCCGCTTTGTATAAGAATCATTTCTCCTGCCCTTTCTATACTTTTATTCAATCTGTTTTCTCTTTGAGGCATTTGGTTCCGTTGTCACTCCCTTTGCTCTTATTCAACCTACATCTATTATTATATTTTTCATCTGTACGCTATTATTTTGCTTCACTGATCTTATTATTTATATTCTTCTGTCAGCTCGTATTTGCCTTCTCTATCTATTTTTATATCTGATATCTTCATTTCTATCTTCCACAGCCTCTTTACTGATAGTTGTCCTATTTATAGATAAGTATGTGCCTCTGTCTGTCTCTCTCTCTCATTTTTTGTATGTTTATTATAAAACAATTTCATGTGGGATTACTATAGTCATATTTGGGCTCGACAATTTCTCTCTTATCTGAGGGTTTTTGACAAGGTTCTGAAACGTATATAAAATTTTATTAGCTCTATTTTTTCCGTCTCTGTAACTTATAACACACGTGATATTTTTTTTATCTCAGCCGTTTTCTATAAATTCTATACTATGAGATGTGTTCTTTGGAATTGTCTGCTCTATTCACTGTTTCCTTTGTTCCAGCTCGATTCATTTATATCTTTTGTGCTCTCTATTAACTCGTTTTTTTGATACCTAATTTTAATACAGCTTTCTATTCAAGTAGCTTGTTTTCATGTTTGTGAAACGCTCTTTCCTATGATTATTTTTTTGGTCCCCCGACAAAAGGAGGGCAGACCTGCAAATTCACTCATGTCTGATCGTCTGTTCGCACTTTTCGCAATAACCACACCTTGGAAGTTTTTGAAAATTTGCACAAACATTAAACATAATAAGAGTAAAAAAGTAACAGAACTGATTTTTCTGTAAAAAAATCCCGTTGCCCCCTAAGGGTGCCTTTCGGATTAAAATGACTACAATTGACACCTTTGTGTTTATTAAAAAAACTTGATGCCTTAGATTTTTATAACACTTTCTGAAAAGTTGCAACTAACTGATTTCTATATAATTTTATTTTTCTATACTTCACGACAACTCTTAGGTGTGCCCCAGGGGCTCTTTTAGGCCTAATAAAACACTCGATTTTAAAGAAGTATTTTACCATATTTGTCCAAAATTTTCAGTATATGTCTATTTAGCAGTTTTGCATGGTGCTGAACTCAGATTTAAATATGTTAAGGCCTTGGGGACTTTTGGGGCTAAAGGGGGGGGACAAATGATGGACTTAGTCATTTATTTTTGCATCGTACAGAAATCAAATCTACATATGTTAAGACCTTAAACTGCACGGGTTGTTCATTTTCACCAGAATTTCACTTGGGCTAAATGGGACGGGGCAAATGCTGAACTTAGTTATTTTTTATTCCTTATTAACTGTGCACTCACGGGGGAACATGCATGCTTCACGTGTTCTATCTGTAACTTTGACCTTGTGAAGACAAGATCAATAGGAATCTCCTGTCTTTGCGATAGTCATATTTGAATTTTGTTAGCTCTTTAGTGGCTTTATGCTGTGTCTGGGACAAGTTTTATTAAAAATGCTTAATTCTAATGCTGCATTCGTGTCAATTATAATTATTCGAATTTCATTACAGGCGATGGTACAATTGTTGAAGATGAATATGTTGGGTTCATGAAGTCTTTTGCTTACACTGATGATGACCCGGCACATAACTTCACGAATATTTGCCAGGTAAGTTCCGTTGAAATTACTAATATGCATATTGATTTAAATAATCTATAAACAACATATCCTAATCAATTTCAGCAGACCCTGACTTGAATTGCAACCTGAATCACACCCGATCCTGAATCGATATTATACAGCGAATTAGCTTTTATAGATTAAGTAGAAAAATGTGACACGTTGAGACATCCACTCAGTTCGACGTAAAATGTTCGGATTTAAAAAATGTGTATTTGCAAAGCCAGTTAAATAATAAAAAAAAAAAACTATAAAATTACCAAATAGTCACTTTCACATCGCTATATACAAACTTTCTCTTTCTATGTTTTCTTTTTCACGCGCATACGGATGAAATAATGTTACTAGAACATATTCAATAGTTATTCCCTCTTGTTCATAATGAACTACTTAGTCATAATGAACTATTCTTATCATTTTATTATTTTTTCGTCATTCTTTTTCATAAAGCATACACATTATAAGAGAAGGAGGACGAGTAGGGGTGGGAGAGAGCGATAGAGAAGCAAGCGAGAATGATAGAAAGAACATAATATAAGGTTTGAAAATGAGCAAACAAAATGAAAGAGTGAGACAAAAATTAGTAAATATGGGTTAATTGATGAGTTAATTGCAAAAAAGGGCGAACGCGAATAATGAAAATTGATTTATTCAAACATAACTCAGTCCCAGCACTAATACATAAACATATAATCTGCGTGCATAAAACATGTAACAGAAAGTACTAAAACAATGTTTAACTCAGTTTTAGTATTTATATATAATCTAACATGAGATAAATTTGATTCCGAGCAACATCGGGTCTGTTGAGTAGTCATTTACTTAATATAATGGTTTAATTTAAATAGGTAACAC